>NC_049985.1:18404712-18501346 GCF_000003815.2 Branchiostoma floridae | reverse complement strand
TAATTTTTACTTACATAATACAAATAAATAATAGTGAGAGTGTGCCACCAACCCCCTACGCAGGGACATCCAGCGGCGAAACGGCCTGTCTGGATGCTTTCTCAACCGTAACTCTTAGTTCCTGACCGCCCTGCTTATAAATACTAAATGAGCTTATCTTTATATATGAGAGATTCCTTTTGAAAACTTAAAGGCCTATTCTCTGATTGGCTGACAGCTGGTTTGGGGGGTTGTCGACAGGAACTAAGAGTGACGGTTGAGAAAGCAGGGTACATCCAGACAAGCTGGATGCTGTTGGATGTCCCTGCGTAGTAGGATGTGTGCCACAGAACTCTGGATCAGCCTGCTGACCCCACACACACCTTGTTATCGAAGACCGTCTCGTTGTACAGCTGGTAAAGCTTCTTCACCAACTCCTCCCTGTTCCTCCTGAAGTCTGAGACATACGGGGAGGACGGAGCCTTGCCCCGCGCAGGTGTGGAGAGAGAGGAAAGGAAATCCGCCGGCTCCGAGTTTCGTCTGGGAGCAGCGCTGAGGCTCGTCTCTGAGGCGGACTTGGACCTGGGGTTGGCCGCTGTGGAGAGTTTTGGCACAGGCAGGGCGGGCTTGCTGTAACCTAGGTGGAAGAAGGAAGGAATAAAAGAAACAAATCATATCTCTTACAATTTTCAATTTTCGGAGTCAGACCATAAATCCGTACACGCTTTCATCCGGGCCGGAAGTGAGATGTCAAAGGTGCTTGGTTGAGGGAAGGTTGGTGGGCTCTGATGTAAATGGCCTCTTTCACTCCCCTGAGAAAGTAATCCTGTTTGGAATCAAGAATCTTCAAGATAGACATAACAATCAAGTTATATCTATTGTTAAGTATGTGGGACCTACTTGATGCATTAGTTTTATCAATCATGAATGGTCAATGAGAGAAAGCACTGAAAAAACATCACTCCTTCTGGTGCTGAAACCACTTTCCCTGTCCCTGGTACTGAAAACACTTTCCCTGTCCCTGGTGCTGAAAACACTTTCCCTGCCCCTCGTACTGAAAACACTTTCCCTGCCCCTGGTGCTGAAAACACTTTCCCTGTCCCTGTCCCTGAAAACACTTTCCCTGTCCCTGGTGCTGAAAACACTTTCCCTGTCCCTGGTGCTGAAAACACTTTCCCTGGTGCTGAAAACACTTTCCCTGTCCCCAGTTTTGAAAACACTTCCCCTGTCCCTGGTGTTGAAAACACTTTCCCTGTATCTGGTGCTGAAAACATTTTCCCTGGTGCTGAAAACACTTTCCCTGTCCCTGGTGCTGAAAACACTTTCCCTGAAAACACTTTCCCTGTCCCTGAATACAAATATCCTGAATCTACTAATCTGAATTCAGTGTCTAATAGCAGCCACTTCCAGCAATATTGACACGATGCATCACCAAAATTTACAGGCCGGATTTAAAGCTTAGCAAGCCTCATAAGGCTAATCCCATATAGTGGCTCTTACGGGAAACGTATGAAGTAAATCAAGGCTTGGTGACGTCAACTTTTATCACAGAGATTTCTGGTGTAACATTTTCCTACCGGGGGGAACCTGTGGTGTCAGGAAGGCCTTCTGGAGCACCTGCTTTCTCAGGGGGGTGTCTTCCTTCCTTGAGGGGGTGTTGTTTGTCCTTAGGGGGGTGTCTTCCTTCCTTAAGGGGGTGTTGTTCTTCCTGAGGGGGGTGTTGTTCTTCCTGAGGGGGGTGTCGTCTCTCCAGGAGGGGATCCTGGGTTGATCATCATCGCTGGAGGAGCTGCTCAGCACACGGTGGGAACCCTTCCTGCTAGAGTCGGGTTTCTTTGGTCTCCTCAGGCCTGCAGGGTTAAACAACAATGTAAAATGTTTGATCAGTAAGGTCTTGCAGCTGGTGGCAGAAGAGCGCATCTTGCGGATATTGAAGTGCAGTTAGGTCCGACTCTTTTCACCAGAATTAATTTTTCACCAATTTCTGGCTCTGCCTCTACTGTTTTAAAACGTTGTACATATTCTTTGTTTTCATGTTTGTCCCTGTGTCACATGGGCCAGTGAGTGCCTGAAATAAAGAAATAATAGATGCCACAAAAAATTGATTCACTGGTCAGATTTTTGGGGATGTTTCTTCTATTGATGAGATCTTGAAACTATTACATTTTGGGGACCCTTGCAGCCTGTTATGGTACTGCAGTGGAAGCTCCCATTTTTGTTTCTTTTGATCTGAAGATTTCAGTCTCTAAATTGGGGTGGCAGATTAATTAATCTTGCTGGTATACGTTTTGGGTGAGCTGTACATATAGAATAATATGCAACAAGTTCTTCGTTTTGAGGACACTTCTGCCAGTTCTGCGAAGGAGACAAATACATTTGTAGTGGACCAGGAGAAAGCTAACGGTTACAAGCGTCATTTCCACAGAGTCCAAATGGAACCGTTGTCATTCACTCTGCTTCTTGGCTCATAAGGATATAGCTTGAAGAATTTAATGGGGAGACACTCTACGGAAGATGAGTGAGTTACGGACAGTGTTAGTGCTTTCCCTGGCAGTAACAGAGGCAGTAGAAAGTCGGATGGCACAATTCTGTGCCGAGATCGCAATATCATTGCTAACAGCAGTGCACTAAGGTGGTCATAAAGATGTCTCCATGGTGCGAAGTGTGATGTACTAACATTAACAAGTCCCATTGAAACTGCAGTTCCAGGTAAAGCCTTGCACATGGCCATTTTTTGGGGTAGTATATAACAGATGCACAAGAAAGTGGGATATCATAATTCTGTGCTGACATCAAAATATCACTCCTAAGTCCTTCCTTGGAGCAGTGCATTCAGTAAGCAGGTTCAAATAAGCATGATGCAACAAGTTGCATCTGATAATGCAATTCCAGACAATGCATTGTACATAACCAATTTTTGGTAGAAACAGAAGGACAAATTGTACAAGAAAGTGACAGTGGGATGCTGCAATTTTGTGCAGACGTCAGAATATCATTCTCTTCTTCTTCTTCGTTATACGTGCTTAACCTCATTAGGCTGAGGGCTGCAAGCACGGTACGTAAGACGAACACAAGACTGTAAGTTTTTGATCCACATACCGCACCATCGCACGTATGGGGGTTCTTTAACGTGCATGGAATATGGCTCTCCCCATACACGGGACCTCCATTTAACGTCCTATCCGAGGGACGACTCATTTTTCACTTGAGTAAAGTGAGGAAAGTCGTGTAAAGTGCCTTTCCCAAGGGCACAAGACCGGCAACACGGCAGGCGGATTCGAACCGGCGACCTCTCGGTCACGGGCCGAATACACTACCACTGTGCTACGCGGCCCCACAAACCCACACGGCTCTTACAAGTCATGTAGGAGCATTTGGAAGGCATGTCTTCATGGTTCCAATAAGCCTGGTGTACCAACAGGTCACATCTGACACTGCAATTCCAGGTGATACCTGGCATAGAACCAATCTTTGCGCACTGCAGAGTCCCTGACGATTCATTTCATCAGCTCTCGGACACAAAAAGCAGGCAAGATGAAACCAGAAGGGGAGGAAAACTGACACTGTTTCTACAGACGTTGTCTTATGAAGTCAATGTTCCAGTACAGACAATGTTTCTCTGTTTCAGTAGCAATGTTTCTCTGTTTCAGTACAGCAATGTTTCTCTGTTCCAGTACAGCAATGTTTCTCTGTTTCAGTACAGACAATGTTTCTCTGTTTCAGTACAGCAATGTTTCTCTGTTCCAGTATGGTAATGTTTCTCTGTTTCAGTAGCAATGTTTCTCTGTTTCAGTACAGCAATGTTTCTCTGTTCCAGTACAGCAATGTTTCTCTGTTTCAGTACAGCAATGCTTCTCTGTTCAGTACAGCAATGTTTCTCTGTTCCAGTACAGCAATGTTTCTCTGTTCCAGTACAGCAATGTTTCTCTGTTCCAGTACAGCAATGTTTCTCTGTTCCAGTACAGCAATGTTTCTCTGTTCCAGTACAGCAATGCTTCTCTGTTTCAGTACAGCAATGTTTCTCTGTTTCAGTACAGCAATGTTTCTCTGTTCCAGTACAGCAATGCTTCTCTGTTTCAGTACAGCAATGTTGCTCTGTTTCAGTACAGCAATGTTGCTCTGTTCCAGTACAGCAATGTTTCTCTGTTTCAGTACAGCAATGTTGCTCTGTTTCAGTACAGCAATGTTGCTCTAAAATCAGAAACCAACCAATGAAATCAAAGTGGCCTAACCATTACAAGTACATTGCTGAAGTGGCCGATACCTTAGAAACTATAGCCGCCTGCTATAAACACAAATGTCCTGCATGGCCAGAATACCGAGTTTCAAGGAGATTCATCCCTGCATGCAGGCGTATGAAAATTAATTGTATGTTACTGATACCGTCCTGAAAAAGATTTGGGTCAGTAGGTTTGTATTCTCTCTTGTTTTTTTAAGTCATCCATCAAAGTTTAATAGCGGTACCATGGTATTCCCAACATCATACTGTAGAGTCATGTAATTATACAGCCATACATTGCAAGCATTACTACATTTATAAGAAACTGATGAAAGAAGTAAAATTTCCATACATATGTCAACATACGAGCGATCGCTGTTGTTGTTTATATCCGGGGTATTCAACGACTGGTGCCTACCAGGATGTCAGTAGATTGGATTAAAAATTCATATTCAAATTAGCAGATCAAATTACTGGTTAATTTGTAAATCAATATTTTGCCAAACACCTGATTTTTGCCTACCACTGCGTCACCGTGACATCATCGCGATGGCTCGTATTGAACTGTTAAATCCTTAATCTCTTAACAACAGAGTGACAAACAGGAGAGCTGTGAGAGGATTTGGAATAAAAAATCTTTGATGTCCATCAACAGCGGCCGGCCCAAAAGGGATGCAGGGTCGGCAGGTTTCGCTAGGGTTGGTAGGGTAACAGGTCCAAACACAACATTGTTCTTAAGCCTTAAACTGCCAGAGTTTCACTTTCAGCCCTATAAAATGCTATCAGTGCCAGGGTTGGCCGCTGACCTCCGAAAAATAACCCCCGATCAAGGTCGAAGTCCCTAATTTTCGGGGTTTGTGCGCTAGACGTGCGCAAAGCTGCTACTTCTTGGGAATACGCTATCCCGGATATAACCAGGCGCGGCACACAGGACATGTATAGGTGTGCCGGATATATCAGGGTTTGGCAGTTTAAGGGTTAAGCCTTACAGGCAGGAGGGTTTTTCCTTTGCCATAATCGTAAATTACAGAGAGGGGAGAAGTGGGTACCTGATGTGGGTTTGGGGCTACGGTAGCGAGCGATGATTCCCTTCTGAAACTCATCCTCATCGGATGAAGATGATATGACGTGGATGGGGCGCGGACCGAAAACATCATCATCACCATCACTGTCATCTTCTGAGTCACCCACGATGAAATCATCCACACTACAGGAAGGAAGGAAGGAATGAATGTGTAATGAAATGAAAAACCTTTAAACATTTGTACATTCATGCTCAAATAAGCTTAGTACAGGTTGTAGTGCCTTAATGGCACAACTTGATATTTAGAAAAAAAGTCCTTACTATAGAACTACATCTACAGAGACTAGTAAGATTGTGCTAGTATGTACAGGTTCAACTTCTTCTAGCTTCTTTTTCAATTTTTATCTAAGAATAAATGACACTATCATGTGTAAACTGGATGTTAACTGACTCTACCATGATCACACTGTGTGACAAAATCAGTAATGCCAGTCATAAATATTCAAAAAATGATAGATTTTGATTTGTTAGATGTTCACAACTGCCCGGTCACTGGACCTTTAGAGGACGTTCTCTGATCGTGTCCGTCTGATCGATGCCGCGTGATTACCCTTCCCTGGTGACCTTGTCTGACACGGAGGCAAGGTCACGATCAGATTGGCCGGATCGCGCCCGACAGATCCTGATTTGCTGCGCCTGTGTGTGATGTACTGCGGGGTTGTCTGCAGACGGAACAGCCTAATGAGTTTTACAGGGCGGGCGCAGGATGGCCATATTTTACAGGGTTGCAATGTCAAGTTCACAAGAAGAACGTAGAGTACTCACTTTGAGGCATGAACAACGTTCTTTTGAGATGCAAACTGTACACTTTGTTTCTTTGTTTTGCATTACCGGTAAACAGCCTTCAGGTGTAACACACCTGAGGTTCGTACTGAGCAGTACAAGCTGCATATCCAGAAAGATTTATTTGATCCACTCACACCGGGAAGGACTCCTACTCTTTTCTAAAAGTGTGGTGGGTTCTTTAACATGCTCAAGATGTGGCTCTCCTCGAACACAGGAAGTCTGAGGTCTTGAAGTGGTGTTCACTAATAAGTTGAAATCTAAAGGTTCAGGGTTGTCTGCAGACGGAACAGCCTAATGAGTTTCACAGGGCGGGCTCTGGATGGCCATATTTTACAGGGTTACAATGTCAAGTTCAAAAGAAGCGGGTAGAGGGCCCACTGGTTCAAACCTTACAATCCAGTCTTCTGAAAAGGATTTCCTCAGGTTGGTAGAATATACTATATTAGGATACAGGAGAATTCTTGTACATAACCAGGATGTAAAGTAAGTACATCTTGGTTGTGTTCAAGAATTCTCCTAATGTCCTACATGTATACTATCCTTACAGTCCTGTGTTCGGAAAAGTTGAAAATTTAATCCAAAGTGCCCTGACTTACCTAGGATGGGCTGCTGAAGGCTTCGATGGTCTGGAACTTGTTGGAGTTTTCAACTTCTGAACAACTGAGGACACAAAAACATTGTTTTTATTGACATTTATATTAATAGCACTGCAACTTTAAATGCCTCACAAAGCTCATGCAGTTCAATAGTGAAAACTCAGGGGAAGCACTGGAGAAATACATCCAGCAGAAGAGGAGATATCTCCTGTGTGTATTCTTCCCTTTTTTCCCCCTAGTCAGAGGGTTCTTTATGTTTGCTTTGGTTGAAGAATACATGTCTGAAATGATTCCTTTTTGCCAATTAGAGAGTGCGATTCCAATGTATTTCTCATGAGTTTCATTATAATCAATCACTCCTATAGGAGGAGAGCATAGCAGACAGCAGGCTGGCAGGTCCTTGTGTTTCTGTGGGTGGAGCAATTGGTCATGGATATTAACTAATGTTTTCCATTGGGTTTCACATGTGTATCTTTTAGTCATACGTTGGATCACAATAGATAAGTGTCCCAGTATGTGTCTACTGTAAGCCTGAGCTTTGCGACGGTATCTCACATCATATTTATAATGACCCTTACAAAATTAGGTCGTACCCACTTGACCCAACTGTTTGACCTCTGCCCCAGTAAAAATTAATTTCCCGCCACATTTCACACGATGTCGTTAATCAGCTGACCCCAAAAATGTGGAAGAAACACCTGGTCCAGGTCCTGAGATTACATGTAGTGGTGGAAAGTACCTGTCCAGTGGTAGCACCTGTCATTTTATTCCCCAGAAGGGCTTAAAGCTTTAAGGCCATGCAGCTTTAAATCTTTCCATTACACTATTTGTTGGGGAACCCATGTTATTAATTTGAATTTTCATTGTTAAATCTGTTATGTTACAAAAATACATCTTTATTACTTTCCTGTCATGAACTTCAGGTTTTGGGGGGATGGAGTGAAATTCATTTCGAACAAGCCATTACATTTTATGTCCATCCCGGGGGGAGGGATCTCCTTTGAAATGAAGTAATTATCTGATGTGAGTCCATCATTCCTTTTGGTTGTTTCCGTTATTTTAAGAGTCTCTAGCTTCCTTTAAGAGACTCTTAATGTAACGGAAACATTCAGATGACCAAAACAAACAGACTCTAATCATACAGCAGCTCTCATGTTTGCTTGACAATGTATAAAATATGAGTATAATAGTAGACTGTAAACTGTACCTCTGTCTTATATTTTGTCTGACCCTTTAAGTAATTACCACTTCCCCCAAAACCTCTAAATGAAAAGTGGCCTGCAGGTGAAGGAGGCTACAGTACACCCCTGTCAGCCAGTACTAAATGTTATTCATGTCAGCGAGTAGCAGCACATTTCCGTTCCTCTCCTGTCCTGAGCCCTCCTGGTTACCAAACGGAGGAATGCCTGAAGTTCAGATTTTGGGGATGGGGTGAAATTTATTTCTATCCGAACAAGACATTGCAAATTTCCACCCCAGGAGGGATCCCTGTGAAATGAAGAGGTTGTCTATCTTTGTATGGTCTGCCAGTAAATGATATTCATGTCAGCGAGTAGCAGCACATTTCCATTCCCTGCCTGTCCAGTCAGCCCTCCTGATTACCAGACGGAGGAATGGCTGACTCGGCAGGTTTGCCCAAAATGTGCGTGGGGTGTGGCTCTCCCCAAGATGCGAGACCTCCATTTTACGTCCTATCCGAGGGACGGCCCTAGTCGAAGCTAAGTACCTGAGTAAAGTGAGGAAAGCTGCCTTTCCCAAGGGCACAAGATCGGTGACACGCAGCCGGATTCCAACTCGAGACCTCTCGATCCCAAGGCAAACACGCTGCCACTGCGGCACACAATCTCACATAAATGATATTCATGTCAGCGAAAAGGAGCACATTTCCATTCTCTGCCTGTCTCCTGATTACCAAATGTAGAAATGGCTGACTCGGCAGGTTTGCCCGAATCACCCCATGGAGACGTGCAACAGGTGGAACCCACTCAGGCCCAGGTGCGCGCTGCCAGCTCTCCTGGTCTGGGCAGGTTATTAATATCAATCTGGGCTTTAGGTGCAACATCATGCTTCTTGGGCGAGGGGCAGAAGATCCATGCAAGTCTCGACCTAGTTCTTGAAATTAACTCTCACGAGAACTAGGTCACTCCATGACCAAGATGGACTGATAGGCATTCAAAATTTGGAGGTACAGTGTACATGTGCTTATCTTCAAAAAGTAGTCACTGTTAGATGAAAATTCTATGAACTGGCATGTAAATTAGTCTTTACAATTCAACACATCAACTTTTGCATACAATCAACAAGACCTTTTTGAACCCATGAATATTACACCAAGGATAAACCCTGCCTCTTTACAAAGCAGAACAAAACTTACATGATTCGAAGTCATCGCTGTCGCTGGATACAAGCACAGGTGATGTCCTGGATCGATCCCTGCACAGGAAGAGAACACGGTTCAGGACGATAACACCAGCATTTAAACAAGCAGCTCTGTATCATATCTATGCATGACAATGTGATCGCCTAAGGCACACTTCAAACGTGCAGTCAGCACCCAAACCTTTCGACATCCCTATATCATCAGGCCTTAGCAACAAAGTCGACTCCTTGGTTCTTGGTTTTAAGAAAGGACTGAACTGAAAAATCTGCATGTCGGAGGGAGAGTCTGTACCTTATTTTTTCTAGGTTACTTGATTTTTCTTAACCAGTGGACAAATTTCTTATACAGTAGAAGCCAGATAATTGCACAACGGATTAACGCACACTTCTGTTAACTGCACGGAATCCCAAAATCCCAAACTGGTGCGGTCCAGCTAGATAACTTCGCATTATTGCACCAGCCGGATAATTGCACGAAATTCACTGGCAAATAGGCCGTGCAATTAAGCGGCTTCTACTGTATCAAGAATTTCAAGAAAGAATAAGAAATGAAAATTGAAGATTCCTTCAAGAGTGATTCTTATAACAAGGAATAATTTCTTGATTTTCCTAATTTTAAGAAATGATTTCTTGGAGAGGTTTTCACTCCTAGAAATTTCTAGAAATTCAAGTTTAATTTTCTTGTTTTCAGGCCTGACAAGATTCTTTTCTTGTCGCGTTTAAGAAAATATTAGAATTTTTTTTTGGTACACACCAGGGTTGCAGCTGAGAACCCGTCCTTTTTGCAGCTGGGGACAGAAAAAAAAATTGCCCATTCCGTTCTCTGTGAGCAAAATTTAACCCTCAAAATGCAGGAAATAGCGTTTCAGAATTCTAGGTTTCAAAATTTTCCTTGGGAGCATGCCCCCAGATTCCAGCGGACGAAAAATGATTTCTGGCTGGCTACAACCCAGCTGGTACACACACGTTTGTGCAGATGAGTCATCTTGCAGGATTGGTTCTGTGAATCTGTCACAGCCTGATGATCAATCCCGCAGTGATCAAAACCGTACGACTGTCACTGTGCTGGTACTTACGAAGTTAGAATTGTCTGGGAACAGGCTTTTAGCCAGGCATGCCTCCAGGCCTCATTTGTACATGCTTGTCTTAAAATAACAAGAAATTGGACGCACTAGACGCCCTTACTCTGGGGAGCAGATCCTCTGACAAGCATGAAATTCTGATTGACCAGGGATGCCATCAGGTCACATAGTCTTGAAGTTCTACTGTGACCTCTCTGACAGTAATTTTCGCCCTCAGGATACCTTCGAATGCACCACTCTAACTTAAAATTCTTGAAAACTCTGCACCATGGAACAGGGTTGTAGCCAGCATATGTCCTTCAGTCCTTTGAAGGAATTTTGCAGCTGGGGACTGAAAGAAAGTTTTCCCCATTCCGTCCCCTGGGACAGACAAAAATTGATATGTTAAGATATAAAAAACTGAAACCCATGTGTTCTTCTTCACAAAAACAGATGCCATTGACAGGGGTGCCTAAGCATAAGGCTCGTGTGTGTCACATAGTGATTCGTGCGAATTTCATAAAATTCGTACGATTTCGCATAGTGATTCGTGCGAATTTCATAATATTCGTGCGTTTTCGCATAGTGATTGGTGTGTATCACATAATATTCGTACGAATTTCATAGGGTTCGTGCAAATGCTTAGGCACCCCTGATTGAACAGCTTTTAAGTCTACAAGCAAAATTTGTACCTCAAAGTGCAGGAAATTAAGTGTCTTGATTTAAAAATTTTCTGGGACCCAGACCCCCTAGAAATGACGTGCAACAACGTCAGGCCATGCCTTCAGTGCTCATAGGATTCCCATTCAAAATCAAGGGGACTTAAAATGATTTCAGGCTGGCTACAACCCTGCCATGGAAGGTGGATGCCGCCTGACCCCCTACAATAGTCACGCCTATATTACTTACCGTGACTCACCAAGAGATTTGGACGCCTGTCTGGGAACCCAGGAAATGTTTTAGTGTAGCAGGCGTCCAAATTTCTGCCTGAGATTACTATGATCGACGACACGCCGATAAAGGCGGTCGTAACGTCTCGGTTTAATCAGGGTTAAGAACGACGACAGTTAACCTTCTTATCCCCACAAGGTCACGCTCCGCTCTGGTATTTATCAGGATGAAAGGCTTTACCTGCATGTTTATGTACTGGTATTTGGTAGGATAATTCATGTAGAACTCATGTACCTCTGATGAGATATGTAGCTCTGAGCTAAGGGCTGCAAAAATAACTACAGTAATACGGGACAAACCAACATGCACCCATCGAGAGAAGTAAAGTCTGTACTTGGCATTCCCTCATGCACATTTTGATCAAGACTACTAGTATTGTCCAGAAATTTCAGAAAATATGGGAGAAAAAAAGGACAAACTTTAAGTCAAATTAATGTTTTTACTACTTTTACTTAAAATACTGCCACCCCCCTGCCACCTGTATGCTGTCTGATTCACATTCGCCCCACAACTTTCCAACCGGCTGGAGCTGGCTGACGTCCAAACGCCGTGCGACCTGGACGTCCGGGGGCAAACCTCACATGAATACTGCAGGAGCTTTACACAGCAGACTTGATAAATAACTCCCTATACCTGATCCTGGCATCTAAAAGTAAAACGAAGCGACATGAGATGTCATTTGCACCTCGCTCTGTAAGATTGCTGTACGAAAATGCTAGATGATCGGTAAAGAATGTTGATTCTGTCGTGTCTATTTTCTTAATCCGATTGCTGTCTAATTTTAAATGTTGTAAATGCATTAATGTTTTAAAGTTGATTCTGTGACTGATGACGTATTTCATGTGTATATACATGCCAAGTCATCCAGGAATAAAGCTGAATCTGAATCTGGGGATGTGTCTGGCTGGATAGTGAGTTTTGTTGTTCAAAGGGAATCTTCTGGCACTGTTTTCTCTCAGTTTGAACCCTTAGGTCATAATCTCTTCACACTGTAATGAGTCCATGACTTCAGGATATAAACTGTTCACTCTACAAAATTCATGTAACTCCTTGTACCTGATCCTTGGGGTGTGTCTGGCTAGTAAGAGAGTTCTGTTGAAGGGAATCTTCCCAGTCCTGTTTTCCCCCAGTTTGAACCTTATCTCTCCACACTGTTATGTGTCCATGACTGCAGGATACAAACCATTCACTCTAACTCCCTATTGTCTATACCTGAACCCAGGGACGTGTCTGACTGGGAAGTGAGTTCTGTTAAAGGGAATCTTCCCAGCGATGTTTTCCCCCAGTTTGAACCCTACTAGTATCTGTTCCCACTGTTATAAGTCCATGACTGCAGGATACAAACCATTCACTCTAACTCTCTATACCTGATCCCAGGGGACGAGTTCTGGTGAAGAGAATCTTCCTGGTGCTGTTTCCCCCAAGTTTGAACCCTATCTATCCACACTGTTACGAGTCCATGACTTCAGGATACAAACCGTTCACTCTAAGTCTAACTCCCTATACCTGAACCCAGGGGACGTGTCTGACTGGGTAGTGAGTTCTGTAAAAGAAAATCTTCCCAGCGCTGTTTTCCCCCAGTTTGGAGTTTGAACCCTATCTCTGCACACTGTTATGCGTCCATGACTTCAGGATACAAACCGTTCACTCTAACTCCCTATACCTGAACCCAGGGATGTGTCTGACTGGGTAGTGAGTTTTGTTGAAGGGAATCTCACAGTTCCAGGCGCTGTTTTCCCCCAGTTTGAACCTTATCCCTCCACACTCAGTCGGTTATGAGTCCATGACTTCAGGATACAAACCATTCACTCTTACAAGTTACTAAATTCAGATGAAACCCTTATAATCTCTGACTCTCTCCCCTCTGTTATGAATATGATTATGAGTCCATGACTGCAGGATACAAACCATTCACTCTAACATCCAGTCGACGGGGACATGTCATCTTTGACCTCCTTGGTCTGACTGGGTAGTGAGTTCTGGTAAAGGGAATCTTCCCAGAGCTGTTTTCCCCCAGTTTGAACCGTAGCGTTAGGAGATCCATGACTGCAGGATACAAACCGTTCCCTCTACCATCCAGCGGACGGCCCTGCGCGGAGCAAAGTGCCGTGCTGCATAGAGATAATTCTGACCCAGTCTGCTGCTGCCAGGCCCCAGTACATGGCAGGAATTCTGCAGGCCTTATTACTGGTAACACATATTCAGCCCAATACAGGAGCAAAGATCATGTAAAAACATCTTCATGCAAACTTGAAAACTCTACTGAATCCAAACCATGTTTCTGTCCTGTCTATGGTCTATGGTAGAACATCCTTGTGGGATTTTTACACACAAACAATTGATGAAATTTCCATTATATTGTAGTTACTGCCTTCTCCCTCCTGTCTAACCCTGTACAAGTAACAATTGGGAGTTTGCAAGGCAACAGCTACTTATGCAACAGGATAAATCTATTCTGATCCACCCAGTTCCTGGAAATTTGCTACAGTACTAGTAGCTTGTTGGAACCAAAAATATCCCAATCCTGCCAAAAAATTCTGAATGGGCTCCCAAATACCATAACAAGTGGGATGGAAGGTAAATTAAAGATGGTCCTGATTCCTCGCAATACTTACTTGGAACTGGTGGAGTCCTCTTCGGTCCCACTGGAGTTGTCTGGTCCATGCAAGCCCAGAGTTGCCACTTTTCGGTTCTCCCTGTGTCTGTCAGAACTGCCGCCGCATCCCTGAGAGTTCTCCTTTCCTGCAGCGCTTCTCTGTTTCACGCTGGAGAGTTTTGGCTTCACAGCAGGTACTTTCACAGGCTCCTCTCTTTCTGAGCTGACATTGTTTGTTACAAAATGTTCCTTCTGTGACAAGGAGCTATGAGGGCTGTTGGACAGAGTGGGTTTGTTACTCAAAGGCATCTCCCTACTGGCAGATTGTGCGTTGGTTCCTGAGGTGCTGAGATGTAGGGATTTGTGGGAATCTTTAGGTTTGGGTACACATGTTTTATCACCATGGTGATCGTTAGTAGAGGAGGTTGTTTTGGAGATGCCCTTTTTCCTGGACCCTTCCTGTAAGATAGAGCCATCGCTGTGGGACCTGACTCTGTCGGAGGGAACGTTGCTCAGGGTGTTTTTGTCAGGAAGACGGTTTTCTTTGTCGTCTTGTGAACCAAAGAAGTTGCGTTTCTTGCCTCCCTTCCAGTCTGGTGTCTTTGCTTCCACCTGTAAAACAGTTCAATTAAAATTGCACACAATTAAAAACATAAAGCACACAGCAAAGATTGACATTCTTGGTGGTCCTTTGTGACTGCAAATAACATTTACAAATACAATATCATACACTGAAATTCAAATAATGGCTCAGTGTGAATCCAGAAAAAAGAAATCTACAAGGGAAGTTTTAAAAGCATTTGCACAAGTTGTAAATGACAACAACCCAAGAAAAAACAAACATGCTCCAAAAAGAGAACGACAGTCATGATCATGTCCTGCCTTGTGAGTTCCTTACCTCCTGCAGCGCATCTTCTAAGGAGCTGAACTTGTCCCAGCCCAGTTTCTTACTGACCCTGGCCAGGAGGGACGACATGTCATCATCATCATCACCCCGCGGCTTGTCCGGCACCTTCGCCATGTCCAGTCTTACTGATCCTGCTGCTCAACCTGTGGGGAGGGATGATATGTTTCAGGAATGGTGGAAATATAAGCCTTCTCACACTAGTTACCATTAGCATGTGCAGATGAAAAGAACTCCAGGTAATATGTCAAAGTTGAATGCCCCGGGCCCAGAAAATCAACATTCCACCATTTTGCAGGCACCATTACGTTCCGGATGTTGTTACACAAATCGAAACAATAATAGAGATGAGACAGTTGACGTCTGAGGGCCTTCAACTTAGACATATTACCCAGAGGTCTTTTCACCAGCGCATGCATGGTAACTACTGAGAAGGCTTATTATAATCATAAAATGTTAAATTTCTTTAGCCAATGACGGCAAGTGATGACAGTTTTTCTCTCCTAGAAACACCTTTAGCAACTACCCAGCACAAGTTACCAAGAGCTAAATACCTAGAGACACAGTCGAATTCATACTGTACCGTGTGTTACCCTGCACTATTTAAGAGACCACATCTAGCGAAAATTAGATGTTAAACAAGGATGACAACAAGATGAAGAACAACAAAAAGGTTTTTTTGACGAAGCGATGTGTGTAGACGTCTTGTAAAAATTGCCTATACGTCATGTTTACATCTTGCAGGTAATTCAAGATGTGACTGGAAAGGGGGGATAAGGGAAGGCGATTTGTGTAATTAGTAAATAAAGACCTATCAAACCGTTATATGCGGTGCCCTGTTTGAAATATTTTTCAAAGCCCCTAGTCTAGTGTAATCATCGGACAATATATTGTATTCTCCAGTCCATAAAACGTCTCTATATACATCGGGATCTCACCTTGGATGTTTTGGTGACCTGTGGAAGGCGAATCTTGACTTATTCTGGTAACAAAGCGAGGTAATTTCTGAAAATGTTCCCACGGAAATAAAAAGTTCAACCATCGGCCGCCATGACAGTTTTGAATCTGCCGCTTCAGTATGACCTCGGGTGACCTCATGGAAATCAACACGCTTTTTAGGCCTTTATAGATTGAAACACAGAAACAACACAGAGGGAATATAAATGATGTATTTTGATCTGCAAAATGACGTTGCTTTTTATACAAATTTGTAAAATGTGAGAAAAGTGAGAGAAATCCTGACGTCACCTGTGCGCGCTGACACCTGCGCGGTACGGCCCGGGGTCAGCAGGAGGAACTCCGATGACTGCGGAAGCGGAGCCGCGATTTTGCAGGTAAAAATTACCCGATTTCGCTTCTTTTTGTCGAAAAGCGTTTTCCGACGTGAATATGTAAGTGGGGAGGGGCATCCCTTTCCGTCTGTAGCCTCTAATGTCTGTCAAACAGCGGAAATCGGCCCGGCTGATACCAGTGTAGTCGCGATGTCTGGGTTTAAATTGGCAGGGGAGGCATCGGCAAGTGCGCTGAATAATTCCTGAATACAGATTTCCTCCGCTCCATTACGGCAGGCGGCATGGCGTTCACGTACAGCCGCTCCATCATCTAATACCCGCGATCTCCGCAATCTTCCCGCCACCAGGCGGCAAGCCAGCCGCGGCCGCTGCTTCTCTGGTGAAACTGTAATGTGGCAGGAGGAGAGACGCCGACAGACTGTCAAAATGATTACTACCATAATATTTACTAACTTTCCCTTAGGTTTGAAGGGAGGGGGGCGTGTGCATCTGCCAACACAGACACTTACGGCTTCGTATTGTCTTATGTTTTTATTTCTAACGAGCCTAATTAAGATTAGACAAGCGACCTGTTACTACGTGGACGTGTCTGTGCCCTTTGTTGTGAGATTATCCGGTTTTGCATGTGCATAACGATCGCACCCCGGGGGAAGTGGCCTTCTGAAAAAAAATCGACTGATCACTTTTCTCAACAAGGTGATAAACACCGCAGATATGCAGCCAGTCTGTGTTTAGTACTGCCTGAACGTCAGGATCTGTTGTGATTGTCATGCTTCGGGTCCTACCAACACAAACAGTGCCAGGCAGAGTACATGTAACGTCATGCGAACAGGAAGTGCTTTGGTTCCGCAGCTGTTGATATGTTTGTCCCAGCTGTCACTTCAGGGCAGGGATTTAAATGGCTCCATCCGTGGTTTGGCATATATAGGAAGTGACACATCATGCACCTCCTATATCATGATCATGTAGCAATAGTTTAATAGTTTATACACAACATAAATTGTAGACAACCATAGGATGATGAATTGAATGACTGAATATTTTTTGTTTTGGCATGTTGTGTCCCAACGCTGAACAGGCTAAGGAGAGTACATGTTATCTTCATTCTTGAATTAGGTCCAGAAACTGCACAATAGAAGTACAGTGTAGTATTAAAACTGAATCAAGCAACCCAGGAGTCTGAAAATCTCAATAAACAATAAACAATAGCATGATACATACATACATACATGGTTTGTCATACATGAAAAGAAATATCATGGTTCAGCCAATCTATAGCATAATCAAATGAAAATTTTCATTGCAGTTTTGTGCCCCAACAGGATACGTACAGATCATCTTGAACTAGATCCAGTAACTTTACAGAAGAAATAACATATTGGTGATAAGTGAAGGTAGAGGTTCGATCTAATTCTAAGCTTCTTTCTGCATGTAGATATGTTAGGAACATATATTATACTTATCTATAAGAGTTGGGTTGCCAGACTGCTAAGTGCTAACATAGTGAGGATACCAATTCTGGAGTTGCCCTGAGGGGTTTTTGGATGTCACAGAAGTTCATTTTCTGTAATCATCACAAAGCAGCTGAGCTGCCACCTTAAATCCTCATCAAGTACAAAATGGTTCTCCTGGTCATGATGGAAGGTCCCCGGGAGTCCTCCTCCAACCATAGTATGTAATGGTTCTCCCGGACATGATTGAGGGTCTCTGCGAGTCCTGCTCCAACCTTACGTACGTAATGGTTTTCCCCTCCATGACGGAAGGTCCTGAGAATCTTTCTCCAACCTTAAGGCCATTAATATTGATTTCTGAGGTGTGATGTGTTTGCTAAGTGGTACTCAGGTGTGGAGAAGTTGCTCGTCTCATTACGCTACGGAGAAATGGAGCCTTTGTTCTAAGCTCCAGAGAAATGGACTCTGCCTCCATTCTCTCCTCCAAGTGTCACAATTCTACTTAGAATTCTGAGCAAGAGGAAAAATCAGATAAAAGATACAGGGCAGTTAGTTCCGTCATATTTGACCCTTCTTAAAATTTATCAAGAAAAAATCATGTTCTCATGAACAGCATATTAGTAGTATGGCTAATTTAAATAAGGACATAGTTTACTAGCCTGATTAAATCTCGCTTATAGCAGCCCGCTAAACATCCGCCGGCCCCCCGCAGGGAGGGGCCAGTTACGGCCCTGGACAGCGGAGTTTTTGTTACACAGACTAATAGTTTACATGCACCTGGCTGATCTGAAGTGTAGTGATGTACATGTATACACAGAGATTTGCGGAATGTTTTCCTGTATTGGGCACTGCTCTGCATTGATCCTTAGTAAGCCTGTGGATACTGTAGGCAGAAAAAAGTACACATCATCCTTGGAGTTGCAGTTAATAATTTGAAACGGCAGTCGTCTAGAGATTTTTTTGGAGGCGTACGGTAGAGATGTCACTTGTAACAACAACAAATTAGAAGATTAACTGTGTAGATAAAATACTGGAATTGGTATAATTCTAATAGATTTTCAAACTTTGAGTTGCAGTGCCCTCCTCTTTGTGTGTTTTCCACCCGATCATGGTTCATATGCAACCATTTTGCCTTCAGAATCCAACTTAAGTTTCTTGATTAAAGATGAAATATTGAAATGCTGGACTGGAAGAGTGAGATCAGTCTGAGGAGGAAATCTGCACCTTCGAAGTAAACACAGTCCAATTCAAGTTTTCCTTGCAACCCTCTATTTCTTATTGTCATGTTGGTCTAGATTAGAACTTAGAAGTCAGATAATGAGGCCTGACCAGAGTTCAGCAGGGACATCAATCCCAACTCATCAGGAGGAACAGCAACCAATCAATCAATCAACCTGCCAGTCAACCAATCAACAGATCAATCATTTATTCAATCAATCAATCAATTAACCAAATAACTAACCTGTCATGACATCAATCGATAAATCAATCAGTCAATCAAACTTTATTTCATACTATCATAGTACTAGTAAGATTATGCATTTCCATATGTTCTAAGTCACGATTAAAATTCACTTGCAGTCCTAGAGTTACGAAATTTGATGTATGACTCGTTTTGCTCTGAAGTAACTGTAGAAAGTACTTGTAGAGAGTGCGCCATGTTGTGTCTGAGTGGAGCGGTCGTCTGTCGCACGCGTCTGAAGCACGTCAACTATCGTCGGGAACCGTGAGAGACACTCTGCTGTTGAGTACACCAGTCCTTCACCCAGAGAAGTGTAACTAAGTGTTTTAGGAAAAGTTTCCTTCCTGTCTAAGTACCTGCCCTGACGCTGACCCCTCCGAAGTGAAAACGTTGCGGACTGGTGGCTATACAGTCCGATCCATTAGGAACACTCGGGGCTAATTGAGCCTGTAACAAAACTATTTCTCACTGTCTGAAATAGCGCCATTACCGAGCAGGAAGGGCGGTTTCGGCTGTGAGAGGTTCTGTACGATATACGCGGGCTGGGGCGGTACAGATGCAGGGCTAGGAATACTTTTTTCTGCATATCTTCACTAACGAGGTGCAGGTAACGCTGAAAATTACTTGCACCAGACAGATTTTACCTGCACCGCTCTGAATTTAGGAAGTTTGGATCATAACTGGTGCAGATAACAAATTGAAAATTACCTGCACCAGACAAATTTTACCTGCACCACTTTAAATTTAGAAATCATGGATCAAACTAAAATTGTTGAGAAACCATTGCTATTTTTTTCTTTTATACTTAATAGGTGGTAACACTTAATGTAGCTAATAATGATCCATAATTGTTCCACTACATCATATGACATTTATGTATAAAACCCAGTACATGGACCAGTGTAGGTTTGGTGCAGGTAGACACCAGAAATACCTGCACAGCTCCAATTTTACCTGCACTAACCTGCATATGCAGGTGGTATTTCCAGCCCTGTAATGAGTATGCCGGCGGGGTGGTGTGGGGGAATCACTCCCGTGGTACGGACCATCCCATCGATTTCCCCACGCAGGGATATCAGTTTTACGTGATGCAAATCCATAACCCTTACAGGGTGGACTCAGAAATGCCTGCAGATGGACATCAGAATGACTAGGGGACGGAATAGAGTCAGCTTGTGTCATGCTCGTAGATTAGTTTTTGAACTTGAGTAAAATGTACGTGTCCCTTTGCTGTTTGTGAACAACTTCAATCCATTGTCCTATAATTATGGTATGAAAAATAAAAAATTCAGTTTGAGTCATACATTTGTTTAGGACCTTTTGCTACTTGATCTGGAGTTCCAACACGTACATGGTCTTTATAATCATGAAGAGTAGAACAAATTTAAATTAACTTCTTAAATTTGTTTGTCTGTTTTACATAACTGGTATACTGCCCTAAGGTGCACATGTAACACACCAGTTTTGAACAGTTGGTACAAACTGGGTAAAACTAAAGTACACCATTGTCTACAGAATATGGTAGAAATGGACTGTTGCCAGTAAGTGTACTTGTATATTTGGTTTTGCCATTTGTTGTTTGGTAAAAATTGTAAGATTGGAGTGAACATTGAAACCACAGGTCCTGACGGATCGTTTGCTTGGTGTATCCACTGGTAGCTGTAAATTCTGGTCATTGCCTGTCAAATTAATCATGCAGGGCACAGCGGGGAATCGACCGTCCAAATCCAATATCAGAGGGGCAGACAGAAATGGGGGAAAGGCTGGTTGTTCTTCTGTTGGTTCTGATTTTAAAGGTATACTACGTAATTTATCTGAGTGACCAACAGAGTTAGACCCTCTTGGCTGTAAACAACAACTTCCAGCCCAATCCAGCCCTTCAGTAGGGGGTGGGGTAATGAGTTCATCACGCCCCAAAATCTACTTTTTGTATTGTCCAAATATTACGTAGTATAGCTTTAATAGAGGAGAGATACGGTAAAACTTGGTCTGTATTATTGGTCACAAAGATGACACTAACATTACACAGATATTACTGTAAATAGAAGAAATTTCATTGCTTTATTGGAGGACAACTTTGTATATTTTTGTCAGAGATTTTGTGTCTAGTAGACTTTTGTGAGATTATGCTTTTCATTGAATACTAAATGTTATTCATTTTCGACAAATATTTAGTTCAGCACATTTAATAATTTGAAACAGCAATCGTCTAGAGATTTGTTTGGAGGGGTACACTGACAATCACTTGCAATAACAACAAATTAGAAGATTAGCTGTGTAGATAACATACTGGAATTGGTATACTTCTGATTTTCAAACTTTCTGACATTAACTTCCTTGTCAGGCACAGAGAGAATATATAATATGTTTGACATCATTACTATTCTACAGCCACTTCTGGCATCAGTTTAAAATGTTTCCTACTTTGATCCTTGCCGGCTCCCATCCCCATTGCCATTCCATGCAGGTGTTGTGTCCATTATTGGGAAGCTGGGATGGAATGGTGGATTGTCCAAGCCATGCTCCCATCCATTGTAATGTTTTTTTTTTTCTCTCTTCCTAAGGCCACACCAATTTAATTTCTTGGTTCACGGATTTTTTCATAAAAAATATGGAGCGAGAGGGCAAAATAAAAATTGTAAAATGGTTGGGGTAAAGGTAAGGGCTAATCCAAAACATAAAGAATAAAAAGTTTTCAGCTTGAAAAAAGTACAAAAACACTATTACTGTACAGTAACAGCACCTGTTCACTGAAAATTACAATAGTAGTGGCAGTTTTTATGTTTGCTACACCAGAAAGTTGGTGAATGGTTTCATTAATGGTGAAAATTTGCTGAGTGGTAATTTTTATTTTTATTTTTTTCTTCCAAAAAATAGGAGCGAGCGAATCCGTGAACCAATAAATTAAATTGGTGTGGCCTAATATCAATATGCACTTGGCAACTCCTGTATTGTACCTATTTCTTTAAAGTAAACTTCCTTAACATGCATGTCCCAACTAATCCAAGGTACAGACTTTGTTTTCATGTTCATATGAGGGTCTGCATGGGGGGATGCTGGTAACACTAAATTGTAAATTCAGAATGACCAACAATGCTTAATAAATTCAGAAGCCTCCTAATACTACTAATAGTCCTATTTGAGTCCCAGCACAGAATTTCCCTCAGACTTTGATTTCATGTTCAACTTCATATTTCTGGAACATTCTTTCTCAAGAACCAGCATTTTAAGTATAAGCAGTGTATCCCTTAAATCATTGTAGAAGTACATGTAAGCCCCAGTAGAGTTGACTTGTGCCTGTAAAAAAGTAAATATTCCCATTCCCTGTGAAGCAGTGTACATTTCTGACGACCGTGCTCTCCTGATGTTGTGGTCTAAACCTCACGCATTTCAGGCATACTTTCTCCAGTCAGTAGGCATTTTTGCCTGGTGACGTAAGGTACCATTGAGAAACTCATCCCTGGTGACAGTGTGAGTTAGTGGAAGGACACTCACGGGCTCTAAGTTAAGGCATTGACTAATCTGGAAAGACAAGTTTTCACAGCCTACAAAAAAGACATGCGATTATCTCCAAGCAGATGTTAGGATGGCAAATCTTAACATTTTCAATGGCAACCATATGTTTGTCTGACACATAACCATCCTTTGGTTTTGACCACAATTTTTTCATCCCAGCATCTGCTTGTAGATTCTTACACATCTTCATTCCTTTACCTGTGTATGAGTTGAATGAAGTGGTGACGTTATCAAATTTAAACCCACCTGGTGAGACAGGTTTGGTCAGGTGTGTAGGAAGGTGTGGTCTTCCGGGCCCTTATGTCAAGGCTTCTTTGAGTACTGTAAATCATAAGATATGCTCAGTGGTTTGATGTTGTTTATTTTTTTATGGTGACCTCTCACACAAACATCTCATACTGCAAACATGACTGACTTTCTCCGCATTTCCACAGTCGTTTCAACTGTGAGCAAAAGATATTAAAAACCCTCCTTACCTCATATTGTGGAATTAAGTCCCAGCAAAGTCAAACTGAATGTACAGTGCATTCTGTCAGCCTTGGTCCCCCCAAGGCAAGAACATGTCATTGTTCCATCCGAGGTAACTGCCTAAAACTGCACACGGGGGTGCTTTCCTGTCGTATTATTTTGGTTCAAGCAACATATGGAGATTTAGGTGAGTTTGTTTTGCGTGTTACGAAATCAGGATGTATCGTTTACAAAAACAAGCTGCTTCGTTTTGTTTATGAGTGAATCTTAGACATAAATTTTTTGTCAAACTGTGCACGGAGGCCCGTGGTATCATGATGGGGTTTATAAGGTGTAGGCAGTCTATTTTGAATTTGATTTCCCATATCCTTTGTAGGCAAACCAGTCTCAATTGTGTAATTCGTAGCGAGGAGACCAGATTTTGTATAGTTGCCTTCCTTCATCCTTGATTTTTTTTGGCATTACTAAGATGTAGCATTGTAGCGATGAGAACACCCCCCTCCCCACAGAGCACCTAATGATATAGACTACGCTTTATCTGACTCTACAGTTACTTATTAATTACAGCTGCTGTTCTTCCTGTGGTCTTTGTAATGGTAGAGTCCTATGTCTTGTTGAATTTTTGGGGGCAAAAACTTATGCTTCACATAGTAGTACTAGTAGTGTATCTGATTCAGTGATACCCCCAATGCACAGGAATGTAAACAGATACAGTTTGATGAAGTGATGAGGGATATTCTTTATTTTATAGGCATCCATAAACCCCAAAGTAGATAATAAACCATGGCTGTAGAAAACCAAGGCTGTAGTTGTAAGCACCAGCTCTACTGTCCAGGGGTTGGTAAGATGACCTTACAACTGACATACCAGCGTTTGTGTAAGAGAGTATCCTTGGTGTGTGAGCCTGAGGCTACAATGTACATGTACCTGCCCCCTGTGGTCACACGTGCCTGCCCATTGAGTAAAGTGAATGCTGAAGTGTGTTTCCCTTCTGCTCATGCATGCTAAATGTCCAAGCAGAAGGCGCTGTGGGGCTTGTTTTGAGTGTCTTCGGCAGTGTTTAGTACGATTTTTCGGCAGAGTTGGCCAGTTGGTATCTGAAATAAAAAGTTGGTTGGTTGGTTCTCTCATATTTTGATGTACAATTCTAGCAAGAGGACTACTTGAAGATTTTTGACAATTTGAGTATGGAGAGGAAAACTGTGATATACCACCCTGTTAGTTCAGCATCAGTGGAAGAGTAGCTCTTCTTTTCATTGAGTTGATTAATTGATCGAAACTGGTTTGAGATCTCTTTCATCACTCTCTCCCTTTTCACTCTCTCTCAAGTCCAAGTGCATGAACCCGTCTCCTGTATGTCAGTCACGACTGTGGAATATTCCTTGATGACGTCTGCAGCATTCCCCCTCTCGCTGATGCACTACAAGTCCATTTACAAGACATCAGAAGATAGCGCCGGTTATTTACGGCCGATATCCCTCTCCGAAACACGGGGATCGCGGGAAGGTCACCCCGTACCCTCGTAAATCTCCCGCCGCCTTTAAGAACATCAAAGGTTCCTCGTGCATATCTACGGCGTGTCTTACTTCAGCTGCATGTCTAAGATGCTATTAGAAGCCGGAGGAATATTTCACCACTGATGCCGAAAGGGAAACGTTAAAGGTTCTAGGAAAGATGCCAATTGCAAATAACTGTTCAATGCTACAGAGGTGAATAAAATTCATGTACTAGATATGGTAACACTACAACTAGTTCTAGTACTAAACATGATTTAGGTCCATTGTGATGCCTAAGAGATAAAGTGTGATTATTTATAGAATGCTCACTTGAATGATAAGAACTCAATAATTGAGACATAAAGATTTCTTCCAGAGAGGGACATCACAACTGTTAGCCGAGACAAGGAAAAAATTTCACCAATTCAGAGTAAACCATCTCTACACGTATGTGTGTGAGAGCCAAAAAAATTGTACTTGTTTCCAGCTGAAATCAACAGGGTGGGATCAATATGGCAGCGTTAACAAGAGTGTTAGTCTTGATTACAAAGCTTTTACCGCAGATCAACTTTGTGGGGATTAATCAGGAATAATCTGGAGCGAAAGCCGGGGGTTCTGCCAATTCCCGGCGATCGTGTGAGAGAGAAATAGTGTCAGAATCATCTGTCATCGTTCATCAATGTGGTGAACAGAATCAGGCAGCAACAATCAAACACAGCCAGAACGCGGAATATTTTTATCTTTCACCCACAGTTTGTTGGAGATCGTGTGAGAGAGAAATAGTGCCGTGATCATCTGTCTTCGTTCATCAAAGTATTGAACAGAAAGTGGCACAAACTAACACAACTGGGACAGGAATGATCAGGACTTTTTTTAAAAGTGAAACTGTGTTTTCCAGTCTAATACATCCAAGTGTACAGCTTCATCTTTGTGCCACAGACTGTGAGTGTTTCCTTTACTCTTGCTTTCATATCAGAATATTTAAATCATCATACAACTCTACTCAAAGTTGATGTTTACAATAGCTATATGACAATTCATGATTCCAATATACTAGATAATTAAGATTTCTAGGACAGCTATTTACTGGTTTCCAAGTTTCCTAGGTGCGTGTTTGTGCCACAGACCGTAAGCCTTAGAGTTAGAGAGTTATACTCAATACGCCGATTCGGTCCGTCCGTCCAGGTTATTCAGAGCTGCAGAACTTATAATCAATACATTCCTCAGCAAACCACATCGGTGTCTGTCAGGGTTGTGTTTGTGTGTCTGTTTTTGTGTCTCTATGTGTGTCTGTGTTTCCAGATATTTGCGGTCAGTATAACCTACGAACAGCTGGATGGATTGTGATGATATTTGGCAGGTGGGCTTGTCCTGGGAAGACAAAAGTCAAGGTCAAGTTTGGGCCACCTGGCAGCTATCCTCGGTACTACAGCGGAACTTCAATTTCTTGTATCTTTCGTCCAGCACATACTGTGGTCTTGTTTTGTCTGTCACTGAGACTTACTGTAAATGGATGTAAGATCTCAGGGATTTACAGTAACTTTTGCAATATTAGGAAAATGTATTCGTGGTGGTTTTGAGTTAGCGGTAGCGCCATCCTGTGAACGTAAAAAAAGTGTTACATGCACTTACAATACAGTACTGTACTGTCCCATACTGCATTGGAAAAATGTTCACGGTGAAGCTGCCACTGCAAAAACTGCGAACATAAATCCATTTATCCATAGTAAGCAACTTACTAGCATGGGTGAATTTAAAAGGAGGATGTCTGCCATATCTGATTACCTTGTTTTCCCAGTATTTTGTGCTATTTCTTTCTTTCTTCATTCCTTAGCTGTCCACAGTAATGTGATGATTACTGAGTAGTTAGCCACACGTATCCAATCCAGTCCTGCATTGTCATTCTCTACCTCAGTTATGCAACTAACTGTATGGAGCATTCAGGCGTGAAATATGGGAGAAAATGTTGCCATTACTTTTTCATTACTACTCAGCTGGCTGCTGATTTGATTAATAGTTCCGATTTCCCCCGTAACATCCCACACTTCGTGGTAACCCGTTCCTCCTTGCCTTGCAAAACCCCATAATGACATATGGGGGAAAATGTATCTATGCTAGTAATTCTTTACTTTTTATGTTATCTGTATGTTCCCTTGCAATTTGGTGTTGGGCATGAGTGTAGATCATCATTTTTTTATATATTTCTGCCATACCACAGGTGTGGTGAAATAAATTGTCTTTGTAATGTTTCTGCTTCTTTCTTTCTTCTTCTGTCAAGTCTTCAAATTGATTCATCTTCGTCGTTCTTGGACCGAATGACCTGAAATTTGGCACAAGAGTAGAGTAGGCCAATTCCCTCGGACATTTTTTTCCGGACATCTTTATTTTTACTTTAGCCAAGCTTCCTATGCCTTCCCTATAACATGCACATCTATTCCTCCCATACCTTCCCCAATGGCATTATCAGGTTCACTCCGTTCAGTATAGATTTCCGGTGAGCAGAACCTCTCCCCAGCTTCGACCCCTCACCTTATTTCCGTGACTTCACCGGATGTTCGCCCGATTCTTCCCCCCCAAACTCCGGCAGGACGCCATGATTTAGGGTGTGGATACTGCCACAGAATGAAACATCCTCGGGGGTTGGCGAGATTCAGAAAATTGCGAGCCGTGTCTGGGAGGTTTCTGCCGTTTCCATCAAAAGCGACTGCGATAAAATTGCGTGAATGTGGGACCGTGGAAGGTGTGTTTTAGGGGCGGACGCTAAACCGGCTGTGAGTTTTGTCGCTTGTGGCGCTGATACGCAGTATTACCGTTTTGTTGGAGTGTGATCAGGTGAGGCCGTTTCTGTGTCCTTTATTAGTTAGCTCGTCTGTTCATGAATTATACAGGTAATGGCCATGCTTTATGGCCGCCCGGGGTATATCTCTGTTTACGCTGGAGTCCCAGGATGTCCATAAAGCGCAAGCCTCCCGGCTAAATGTTGCAATCAAAGCGGGCACAAAATGGGAACGTTGTCCTTTTTGGTGCCGATCCTTTCTGTTCAGGAATTCGCACCTGCGATGGTGCAATAAGCCCTGTTTTTTGTGGTGATGTTTCTGTGGGATTTGGTGAAGGTATTTAGTTTAGTCAAGGACATGAGATGATGTCAGGTCGGTAGGTTTCATCTCAATGCTATGTGCACTGTAGTCTCCCATATGGACCATCAGCATTCCTACATGGTTAGGTCACATGTACACCAGTTTAGTCCCTTGGCTCTTAGCAGGGTTGTACAAGTCCACTAGCACAAATGTCCTGGGCAAATAAAAATGCCAAATGGGCAAGTGCATTTCCTATCCCACTTGACTGATCGGGCAGCCAGAAATTAAAGAAGTACTGTTTTTGGTTATAATTAGTGTTCGCACCTTTAATTTCAGATCCTTTGGATGGATTTGTTATCTGGGTAGTTATTGAGGTCCCAATGAAACAATTTGTAGCCCACTAGCCATGCTTTAAGGTACTGCAACATCACAGGTTGATGCTTGCATCCATCCATCCGTCCATCCCCCCACACTCACTCCATCCATCCACCAATCTGTCCATCCATCCATCCACATACACACCTATCCATCCATCCATCCATCCACCCATCCATCGATCTATCTTTCCTTCCACTCATCCCTCTATCCATCCATCCATCTATCCACCCATCCATCAATCTATCTATCTTTCCTTCCATCCACCCATCCACCCATCCCTCCCTTCATCCATCCCTTCCTCCATCCCTGATTTTATTTATTTTATTTTATTTATTTTGCACAATCTTTAAAAAAGATAACATAAAACAAATTAAAGGATTAAAGTACATGCAGGGGGGAAGAAAAAAGCCTTGTGGCTTATACATAGTCTTCCTCCAAAGTAACAGATAATAATACAATTTAACAACTCATAAGCTGAAGAAAGATTGGATAGATGTGTAAAAATTATACATTAGACAATAATGTAACCAAAAGAATTTCCCTCCCTCCTTCCATCCATCCATCCACCCATCCATCTATCCAACCCTCACACAACTCCCTAAATTCTTGACGAATGTTCCCGTCAAAGTTCCATTGCTCGTGATGCGATCATTGCCAAGGTTACTGTAGCAATAACGACAGCATAATCTAAAGCTGCTGCGGACCAGCCTATAAATTACTGTTGTTTCTAATGTAGTTTGGATCCCCGAGATGACTGGGTACCGAGTTCTTCCCTGCTGACACTAATGCTGGTTTCCTGTGAAAAATCACACCCCTACACGGTGGGTGTTACATCGTGTTATACGTCTTTCAACATTACACGTCATTAAAAATCACACCCCTACACGGTGGGTGTTACAACGTGTTATACGTCTTTCAACATTACACGTCATTAAAAATCACACCCCTACACGGTGGGTGTTACAACGTGTTATACGTCTTTCCACATTACACGTCATTAAAAATCACACCCCTACACGGTGGGTGTTACAACGTGTTATACGTCTTTCTTTTAACATTACACGTCATTAAAAATCACACCCCTACACGGTGGGTGTTACAACGTGTTATACGTCTTTCTTTTAACATTACACGTCATTAAAAATCACACCCCTACACGGTGGGTGTTACAACGTGTTATACGTCTTTCTTTTAACATTACACGTCATTAAAAATCACACCCCTACACGGTGGGTGTTACAACGTGTTATACGTCTTTCCACATTACACGTCATTAAAAATCACACCCCTACACGGTGGGTGTTACATCGTGTTATACGTCTCTCAACATTACACGTCATTAAAGACACGAGCTGGGTAATCCGTGTAGAGCTGGGGTTGGGAGGATTAGTTAGCATGCAATGCTGTGATTAGGGCCTGCATGGTGTTTGGGTTGGCATATTGAAGATGTTTTCTTTATGAGGACAGAACACAAGTTTGATGAAAATATGGCAAGATGAAAAAAAAAAAGCTCAGTAAAATCTTGTCTACTAGCTTAGTTTGAAATAGCTTGGACATCAGGAGTTGATTCTTAATGCAATTTGATTAGCTGAAGGTATTTGAATACATACTGGTGTCCGTTGCCTGATATGCATGTGAAGTTACAGAAGATATAAATGCTGGCAGTAAAGTGTGGAACCAACCCACCTGCATTTATGGTTTTATTACATTCACTCACTTTTATGGTCTCTGTATCAACTGTAAGATTGGTGAAAACCCACACATCAATGTTGTAAGTTCTTCCAATGCATACTGAGCCCAGATTCAGTGGCACGCAGGGGGCCCAAATCTGAATCGTTCTTTTCAAAAACCTGCGTACCAAATTTTATAACAAACCATGGCTGTCTACAGCTTAAATTTTAACCGCCCCTCTCATTGTTTTGAAGCCTGTGTTGTTGATTTTCCTGTATATGTCAGTTTAAGCTTGAAAAATAAATTTTTAACAGTTTGTTAATCTACAAACAAACCCATGCAACTAAGTTCTTCTTCGCAAATAAATGGAAAATGTACGTAAATCCTAGGATGTGCATCACAATCATTAATTATGCTAAGGAGGTTCACATCCGACAGGGGTAAAGTTGTTGGTTGTGTTTGTTAATTGTCTGACACCCCTGACTGGATGACATATGTTATAAGGCGTGATTACAAAGATTCGCTACACGCTGACTGCACAACTCGCTACAGTCGGGCGCCCGGCTGACGTGACTAACGACGTCGTCTTGCTGTGGTGAACACCGATTCTTTCTTAGCTCCCCTGTACTTCTCAAGGACAATTCATCTAGTCCTCAAGTACATGTAGTCTAAGAATAAGGAGTATCAGATCCCACTTTCTCAGGAATGACGTATCATTTCCTCAACTCAAGTCTCTGTATAAGAAGTTGTAGAAGATACCATGTTGAATAATTCATTTTGGAGTTTGTAACGTTCGTTCAACACAAGCAAATTGCATACCTCGACTATTCTAAAAAAATCCTCTCAGATGCCATCTACTTAAGAAATGATATATCTTGTCTTCAAGACTTACTAGTAAGTATATGAATCCTCTGTGTGAGACAACCCAGTCCTTTTCAGGAATATCCTTAAGCAAATTATAGTCTCACTCTTACATACATTAGGTTTAACTAGTATGTGCCAGTACCTCTTTCTTTAAAAGAACTAAGTTCAATTACTCTCCCCTTCTTGAATACAATTACCTCCATGAAATTTAATTGATTTTGGTCTGTATGTCATGTATGTGTGTGTTTGTGTTTCTGGTTATTTATGCTCAGCATAACTTAAGAACATTTGGATGGACTGTGATGATACTTGGTATGTGGTTAGGTGTTGTTAAAGCCCAGTCATTGCTCCATCGATCTCAACATCTTTGCTCCATCGCATCATCTATCAACCGACCAATCACAGCTTTGATCCTAATCAGCATAGCAGAAAGGTTTTAAATTACTTCATCAATATGTATTAATCTGTCTATTTGTCTCCATTTCTTCTCTACGTGTCTGCATATATGCCATACTTTTGTGATGCCACAGTTGTCAGTCTCGCATTAGTTTGGAGGCATCTCACATATTGATAATAGATTGATGTAATTGAGCCTCTTGCAAAATCTTGCTGCTAAAGATTAACGTATAATATGGTTAAGGGTAGAGACTGAAATATAGCAGAGTAGAGATCCTGATCAAAGTATGATAAAAATTTCAAGACAGAACTTTTCAACTTTGATCCATGTCATTAGCGTGATGTTTTGCCTGAGGCTTAGTCTTACTCATATCCTGGCCTATTGAAAAAGCAATGAAGCTCGGGACGCTTTAGGGTCGACAAGCTGCTCCACTGGTTCATAACATGAAGTATTGTAGATATTAATGTTTGGTTAGAGTCAATTGTTCATTTGTGCAACCAGCAAAACTGGATTATGATGAAAGCTGGTTGGCAATGTTGTTGTTGTTGTTTATGTAGTGCCTAGTGGCTAGTGTTCACCATGTACATGTACTATGATGTAGTGCCATATTCTATTATAGTAGTATGGTATATTTTTACTAGTACTCCCCCACTTAATGTGCTTGAGGTACCATTTCCAATACAAGACCTCCAAAAGACGGTACAGCCCTAACCGAGATGCCTTTCCTCTAATTTGAACCAAGGCCTCCAATTGCCAACATTGGAACCAGGAGCTCAACTGTGAGGCTGCTACCAGTTGAGCCACAGGGACATCCCTGGCATTTTTATGTGTTGCACGTTGCATATTAAAGTTGAAAAGCTCAGGTCCATTACACTTTGTCAAGCTGAACTACAGTGTTCAGAAGTTGTTCAGTTCTCTCCAGCTAACTATATACATTTTGTACTGTAAATGCATTCAAGTTCGCGGAGATTTACTTTCACGGTAGCGGAAAAATGGAGTGTTGGTGGTGGTTTAAAGTTTTTGGGAGCGCCATAGACTGCAATCTCATACTAGAATGAAAAAATGTTCGCGGTAGTTTCAAGTTCCCAGTGAAGTGGCCACCGCAAAAACTGCGAACATAAAACCACCATTAACATTTTTGCATTTACAGTAGGCCCATTTCACTATCAGCCGACAACATCCTCATTTTGTGGATCCAAGTCGAACGCCTGGCGTGTCCTTGAGGCTACGGTAACCGTACCGTCTGCGTGCAATAATCCCGCGCCTTAACCCCACGCACCTCTCCCAACCTCACAGTCATTACCGATATGGGCGCCTTTGTCTGAGATGCGTCAATGGACACTATGGGCAGATGTGTGCAGAGATAGGCAGGATTTGGGGAGGAGAGGGGGAGAATAGGGAAGAGGGCTCGCCACTGATTGCATATTGATGTGTGTGCAGGTTTTAAATGGTGTCGTTAAGAGTTGGTTTGCTTCTCTTTGATGTTGGGTTTACTTCCCTTTGATGTACAAACAGTTTGGAGAACTTTAAACGCTCAGAGGACTTGTGAAGAAGCCGACTCTGGAAGAAATATTGGCTACACTTTAAAGTTTAGGCTCAGGTAATCTTTGAAGAAAGTTAGCAAACCCAGTACTACTTCTTTTGCACTGAGTTTTCATCTATTATCATTGATGTAGATAGTTCATCGAAATATTTTCTACCTGTAGTGTAGATGTCTCTCTGTATATATGGGAACAGAATCTCAAAGAACAATTATAATATAACAGATCCAAGTTTCCTTAAACTTTTCATTCCTCTGTTTTTATTTTCACCTCTTGTTGAATTTTTCCCGAAACCAAGAGGCAAGCTAGGACATAAGTTGAATGACTTACTTCATATCTCCCTGTTGTCTTGTGTCATGCCCTTGACTGAAAAGACTGATAGGTCATCCAAGTCCATGTGACGCAGCTGGATGACATACTGCAGCAGCCTGCTCAGATTGATTTTGCCGTAGTTTGAGAATTTAGTGCTGTTTTCTGTCCCAGGACTTATTGACAATACAGGCCGATTGTTCAGATTCAAATGCAAGGGAAAGTACGTACATTGATTTGTCTATAAAAGTTAATGGGCACTGGTAGAGCCTGTCAGTTTCTGGAGGCCCTCCCAGGGCCGTAAGTCAGCGGCACCATTGTTCTCATTTAGAGGAACCTATCGATTGTCAAACTGGAAACCTCTGTGGCAGGGTACTGCCTAAAGATTGAAAAGTCTTCATTTATACTTTGTATAACAAGTTGTTTTGTTTCTTTTTGCATTTTCCAATAATAAGATTTCTTGTAACTGGATATCTTTTTAAGCTGGATTTTACATATGTATGAAGTACAGTGTCTAAAATGCGCAATTCAGCATCTTCTACTTTGTAGTAGTAGCTGCGATGTATTTTAACATTCACCGACTAAACCAATAAACCAATCTATATAAAAACCTGCACTGCAGAAAGTTGTAAAGTCCTGGCACAATAGCAGGCTACATTTGCATAGGCTTGGGTGGAAGAAGTAGGGGACAGTACCTTTATTCTATAGAAATATGACACCTGATCATGAGTCCCATGTTGTAGGACGATAGAAGAAATATTTTATTGGCCTGCAGTGTTTCATGTAGTTGTAGAAATCGGTTGTGTGTTTTGGGCCAATGGACTGAAGGTTTGGGATACTTTATCAATTGAAAGTAAACACAATATCTAGTCCACCTCATCAGTCACCCAAACATTTGTCCAATAGGGTAGGTAAGAAAACATTTTATTGACCAAGGCTGTCGATAAGGTAGTAAAAATTGGGCGTGTGTTTAGAGCCCTGGGACTCTGAAACAATTTGTTCCCGGGTCGATAATTATTGTGTTTATAAAATTATATTGATTGCTGTTTGTTGAGCTTGTAGTAGGAACTTAAATTGTACAATTTAAACTCCATCCCAAGATATGTTGATAATAAAGGTAGATTCCAGCGCAGATGATGAAATGAAGGAAAGATTGTCCAAGGACCAAATTCAAGCACCTCGATCTTTGGTTGACAATGTTGGTACTAAATTTGTAAATGTGTAATCAATGGTCTTCAGTCCTTTTCTGAGCTGGTAGTTGGTAGTAATATCAAACTGAGACATGTTGATGATACGTAGATTCTGGATTGATCATTTTGGTTGATAGTTGAACCATCCACAAAGACATGTTGATGGTACGGGCAGATTCTGATGTAGATGAGGCAGTAAAAATGTCTCTATGTGAGTCCCGGAAGAGATGTACAGTAGTTAGAATCTAAGTTAGAAACCTGGATCCAGGGGTGATAAATTTGCTCCTTGCTCAATAGTTGAACCATCCACAAGTTCCCTCCCAAAGACATGTTGATAGTACCGGCAGATTCTGATGCAGATGAGGCAGTGAAGATTGGCGGTGTGTTTGGAGTCAGGGTTGAACAAGTTTTCTAAAATCCACTTGTCCTATCGGGCAAGCACTTAAAAAATTTACTTGCCCGAACCAACTTTTCACTTGCCCAAAATTCAAATGTCACTGTTACTAGTATATGCATTTTCACTTCCAGCAATGGAATTCTCAGAGTGTAGACAATTGCTTGATGTCATGACTGTAAAAAGTAACAAGTATATCAAAATTGCACTAAAATCAATGGAAAAATCTTACTTGCCCGATCGGACAAGTGGGGTAGGACATGCACTTGCCCAAACAGCACTTTCACTTGCCCTGGACAATAGGGCTAGTGGACTTGTTTATCCCTGGGAGTGGAGGGACTCGCCACCCACTGGCTCAGCTTGAGAGGTCACTCCTGTATTGATACTTATTGATACAGATGGGGAATCCTCTCTCACCGGTCCCTTATCGATACAGATGGGGAATCCTCTCTCACCGGTCCCTTATCGATACAGATGGGGAATCCTCTCGCACTGGTCCCTTATCAATACAGATGGGGAATCCTCCCTCACCGGTCCCTTATCGATACGGATGGGGAATCCTCTTTCACCGGTCCCTTATCAATACAGATGGGGAATCCTCTCTCACCGGTCCCTTATCAATACAGATGGGGAATCCTCTCTCACCGGTCCCTTATCGATACAGATGGGGAATCCTCTTGCATCGGTCCCTTATCGATACAGATGGGGAATCCTCCCTCACCGGTCCCTTATCGATACAGATGGGGAATCCTCTCTCACCGGTCCCTTATCGATACAGATGGGGAATCCTCTCTCGCCGGTCCCTTATCGATACAGATGGGGAGTCCTCTCTCACCGGTCCCTTATCGATACAGATGGGGAATCGTTTCTCACCGGTCCCTTATCGATACAGATGGGGAATCCTCTCTCACCGGTCCCTTATCGATACAGATGGGGAATCCTCCCTCACCGGTCCCTTATCGATACAGATGGGGAATCCTCTCTCACCGGTCCCTTATCGATACAGATGGGGAATCCTCTCTCACCGGTCCCTTACCGATACAGATGGGGAATTCTCTCTCACCGGTCCCTTATCGATACAGATGGGGAATCCTCCCTCACCGGTCCTGTATTGAAACGGATGGGGGAGCCTACCTCACCGGTCCCTTATCGATACAGATGGGGAATCCTCCCTCACCGGTCCCTTATCGATACAGATGGGGAATCCTCTCTCACCGGTCCCTTATCGATACAGATGGGGAATCCTCTCTCACCGGTCCCTTATCGATACAGATGGGGAATCCTACCTCACCGGTCCTGTATCGATACAGATGGGGAATCCTCTCTCACCGGTCCCTTATCGATACAGATGGGGAATCCTCTCTCACCGGTCCCTTATCGATACAGATGGGGAATCGTTTCTCACCGGTCCCTTATCGATACAGATGGGGAATCCTCTTTCACCGGTCCCTTATCGATACAGATGGGGAATCCTCCTTCACCGGTCCCTTATCGATACAGATGGGGATTCCTCTCTCACCGGTCACTTATTGATACAGATGGGGAATCCTCTCTCATCGGTCCCTTATTGATACAGATGGGGAATCCTCTCTCACCTGTCCCTTATCGATACAGATGGGGAATCCTCTCTCACCGGTCCCTTATCGATACGGATGGTGAATCCTCTCTCACCGGTCCCTTATCGATACGGATGGTGAGTCCTCTCTCGCATCGGTCCATCGATCCCTGCAGTCGGCTCCCCAACAGTCGTCCTTACGGCCGGCTGCTAACTGACACTGATGATGACGAATGGGGGGCGTGATTGGGGATGTATTATTAATGCTCATCCGCGGAAACTCACTGATCTACGCCGGAGCGCCTCCTCAGAACAGCTGGAGTCGGGTGAGCGGACCCGCCCTTCACATGATCGATGTTTAGAAGTCGAAACTCAAGCAGGTAAAACTCCTCAGCGATGCGGCAGCTCCTGTGAATGATCTGTGGCAATGATTAAGTGCTGTCACAGGTCCTGCATGTAGTGAACATCACTGTGCTGTTATGTTCAATACAGAATGTATATTGTACACAATATCAGCATGGCACTGCCTTATGTACAATAATACATATATATTGTTGCAACTCAAATAAAGTAGATTTTCTACTGGAATATCAGTCAGGCTCTTTTTTTATTTTATTTATTTATTGATCTTTAGGGTAGTCCCTTCAGTTAACGTGGTAACTGATTTCCAAGGGAGCCCTATAACAATAATAATAACTCAAAGTACAAAAGATAAATACAAACATAGGATTGAACATAACAAAGCAATAATCCAATTCGGGTTTGTAAATCATACAAGCAACTTAGGAAAACTCAAAAGAATAACAACTCATACTTGATAACAAAAACAACTCAAGATCACAAACTCATAGGGTCATTGGACGGTCATTGCTCTCAACTATTCATCAATCAGTTTTATGCTTATTTGCATGATCTCCAATATATTTTCAAGGCTTCTACTTTCAGGCAGTGGATACTTGCATGTAGTGTTTGAAATGTCTGAATATACACATGTAGCACCAAAGTCATTTGTTAACATTGACATCAAACCGTATAACCAAATTTAATTTACATATTTATTTGCTTTTATTTATCACGTACTTTAATCATGTTGTTTTGATTCTTATCATGACCATGACCCCTCCCTTTGCTCGACCTTGCTGAAAAGCGGCCATAAAGGTTGGAGAAGCCATCCAAATCAAATAAAGGCTTTAACTTGACTTGACTTGAAAGTTAACCTTCATTGACACATCAAAGTTGTATACGCAAAAAAACTATCATCACGATATCATTATTGAAAAGTGTGTCTAATAAATCTGTGACAATCCAGGAAACACAACGCCACACCCAAGGTGCCCTTTTGTACGCTGCCCAAGGACTCTTCTACATGAATCTTTTACCAACATAAATGACTGGTTATTCAAACATCACAGCCAATGATGCAGTCAAAGGTTCAGAGACATTTCTTTGTGGAGTCGGAACCCAGGTTAGCACTTATCCATGAATCTTTAATAGTACTCGAAGTACCTCAACATCATTAGGAGATTGCACCAAAGTTGCTACATGTACGGTTTTGGGGGCAGCTCCAGGCATACATCGTAGATGCTCCAGGCATACATTGTAGATGCTCCAGGCATACATTGTAGATGCTCCAGGCATACATTGTAGATTGGTTATATCTTACCCTTTAGCCCTCAGGGACAGGAGAGGGATTGAACTTGATGGCTTTTCTTGGCTCCTGGCTTGAGATGTCTCTCTCGGTGCCAAGACAGACCATCTCCTTAACCCCACCCTGAGGTGATGTATGGACTCCAGTGGCTGGAGTGGGGCATTTGGCAGGGTTTTGTAAGTCAGATGGCACGGTCCTTTGGGCAGAGTGGAATTTGGAAAATGAAATAGTCCCCTTAGCGAAGGCTGTCGGGGAAGGATTAGAGAGATGAAGCTGTGTCATACATCATTCTGTAATGGAGTCTGGCCAGGTACAGGACATGGCAAGTGGTCATACATGTAGATGTGGTATTTCATCCATTATAAACTGAAAGTAGTCTCCTGTCGGGGAAAATATTGGGAAACTTCTGGCATATGATGAGGAGGGATACAATCTAAAGCCCCTGTCTTGATTTGTCTGATTATATGCAGAATGAGAGTATTAGATAATTTAGTTCCTTGTTTTATAGGCATTGCAAAATTTGTGATTATAGCATTTAAAGCAAAGGGTACAATGAAAACCCAGCTGCTCTAGTGGTGGGAAGAAAATTTGATTCCAATAATCTGACTATAGTGTCTGAAACTATGTGAACAAAAGCACAGACTTTGCTCTCAGACTCTTGCTTCATGTTGATCCTATGTTAAGCATTTTAATTGTTTTAAATCTGAGAACCTAAAGATGGAATTGGTGTGGTCTGAAATGGAAATGAAGTTACTAGCAACAAGAAGCTTGGGGTTGCTAAGGTTCAAATCATTGGTGGTAAACTTCAAGTCGGTTCCTTGAAGTTGAATGGAAGTAAATTAAATGGTGAAGCTATTAGAGGTTATTTGCTATGCAGCGTAGTGTTTTAGATAATACATTGTATATTTGACCAGGAAACTCTGCTTGATCCAAATAACTTAGTCTTTATTCATCGTGACTTACAGACTACAGATGATATACCTTATATGAAATATCATAGTTAATGTAATACTTTGGGAATAGTTCTGGTCTGGTGACTACAGTCCTCTGGGAGAACAGTGTACTATAGTATAGATATTACATTGTGCAAGTTTGGCCAATAAACTTTGTATCAGCCAAATGCCCTTCAGCTATTCACCGTGATTCATTGTTGGGTATAAACACATGGCTGGAAAGAGTTAAGGTCTGCTGAGCACAGTTCTCTTGGGGTTTAGGGCACAAATCTGTAGTTGAATCTATGGGGTTATTACCCTGTACAACATTAGTCTTTAGATATGAAATGAAATGAAAATATCATATCTTTGGCCATGAAATGAAAATATATCTTTGGCCATGAAATTTTGTGTGATCCTAATTCACCAAAACCATTTATTATAATATGAAGGCATATAGAAAAACATGTGTGATATGTTTGAAAGAGCTAAGATTTAGTGTGTACAATCCTCTTGAGATTTAAAGCTTCAATCATTTGTTGAAGCTAAGGTGTTATTAACCTACGCAGCATGATTCTTTATAGGTTTTATATCTAAATTTCGTGTGACCCAAACGCCCCCCGACTATTTGTTATGATGCAAGGATGTAGGAAAAACATGAGACTACTTTAGAAGGAGTTAAGGAGTACTGCATGCAATCCTCGGGAGGGCAGCTTATCTAGGGTTCTATCAGGAACATATGGTCCGCAGGTATTTCTTATGGTCATGTTCGTGACTTTGGAATACCAGCCCATTTTTCATGGTGGAGATGTAGTGTTCGATAGGCCACACCCTAAACTACCTTGGGGGAAATGAGAGTGTGTTGTTTGTTGTATGGCAGGTTTCTGGTAGAAGGTTGAAGGCATTTTTTGGACAGTTATGGAGGTTTTTGTGCAAACTTGAGTTGTCTGGTGACAGAATTTGTTGCACTGTTTATCTCTACCAGTGCTGGTTCCGTTTTTTAGCCTTCCTGAAAATCCTTCATCACTATAAATGAGATCACTGCAAAAGACTTGCCAATTTTACCAATAGTGGAAATGTACAACAACAGGAATGCGATTGATACTGAGAGTACTTATTGAGGGATTTTTGGTGTTGTAACCATTTAGGCTTTTTGCTGCCAAACTGCAAAGACATCCACATAACTCAATGCAGCCAGGAAAGAATAATCGCTTTTACCTCCGATCATATCTTTCACTTCACTTCACATCGGAGAGAAGCTGCCAGGCTCCCCCTATAGGAACGAACAACAACTCAGAACTCATTGGAGCCCAGAAAGATTAACCATCAACTCCAGTTGAAACTCTCACTTCACAATCACATGCACAAGAAAGAGACCTCCTGGCATGGCTTGGCGACTAGCTCCCCCTGTAGGAAGTAACAAGAACTCAGAACTGCCAAATTCCATTCTCTAAATGCTACAGCTGTCCTTATCAGCATTCAGGCATTATGCTTTCTGGCTTTGTGCACACCGATTGAATTTGGTTGTTCTCAAACTTAGATGAAGTAACACTAGTTCACCTTTATCTGTGGGGTAACCTACATGTATATCCGCTGTTTTAAAAACCATGGTTTCAAATTGCTATATTTTCAAAATATTGCAGTCTGAAACCACCGCCCATTGACCTGACGTTCCGAAATACCTTGTTAAAAAAAAACAACGGATTTAGATTAACTCTCGAATAAAGGTGAACTAACGATAATGCTGAAGCAAAGTTTTACATTAAAACAGAGCCCCAGGGAAAACTTTGTACCCTTGCTTCACAAAGATTCAGTTTGTGACTGTGTAAAAGTAGTCAGATGTAAGGTTTTATCCCATCACTCTGCTTTCATCTGCTAAATTCCTGACTTAAGAAGTGCAGGAACCAAGCAGATGAATTGGTGTGGCCTTAAATGATGTTGTCTTTATTAATCCTGATTTGCTAAAGCCCAGCGTAACCTGATCCGGATGATGTGTAATCTGAGAGGGATAATTGCTGTGTTTACAAACGTCGGGATGAGTATAATTGACGTTGACACGGGTTGGTTAATTATTCAGAATCCGGCTGACAGCCGTCCTCGGTGGACTCAGGCTTTTATCTGCCATGTTAGTGACAAGCTTCGGTAAGGTCACTCTTAGCGGGGTGCATTCTTCGTGTAGTGAATGTTTATTTGCAAAATCATGCCCAAAGGCTAATTGCACAAGGACTAAGAGATTAGTAATCAGTGTGGTACATAAACCTAGTGTCTAATCAACTACATGATACAATGAATATACTCTTTGAAAGCAGTGGTTAATGAACTGTCCTATGCTCTGTTTTGTGCTTTTAGTAGAATTATATTCTTTTGGTGATCTCTTACTCTCACCTCTCAAATAAACGTACCGGTACGTTTATTTTTTTCCGCCTCAAAATCCACCCGGTACGTCCTTATTTTAGACGGTACGTTTATTTTTTTTTCAAATTGGGGCTTTCTTAACTAACCAGGGACCCCAAAAATATTGAAATTTTGGTATTTTCTGCCCATATTTCCGCGGTATTTTCGCTTCAAATTCACTATTTTTCGGACGAGGCAGCGCGGATTTCCCTGCCGCTAGCGCTATGACCCAAACATCCTAGGGATGCGTACCGGTACGCAGGACCGGTTCTGGACTTGCAAAAACGTTTCGGTTCAGGTCCAAAAATACCGAAACCCAAGTGATTCGGTACTGGACTCATAAAAAATGTATCCTTTTCGTTTTAGACCATCTTTAACCTTCCATAAATCTTGAAATTTGCGCTGAACAAAGACGAAAACATAGCCAAACATCGAGGTCACATGCTACACACACAGTCACTCACTTCCGTAAATTCTCTATCAAAACACAGAAATTAACCACCAACCAAACAAATTAAAAAGTTACCAATACTTTTCCACAACTTTTCACCCGTAGTCAACTTGTTTTAATGTTCCAGCAACGAAAAAATCCTTCCAAAATAAAGCACAGCGTTCAATCGGCTCGAAAACATCCGCCATGTTGGATTCATCAACTCACGCCAAATCTCGCGGTAATGCGCGAGATATTGACATATTTGCTGCAGTACCGTTATATCTCAATAGGGGGCAGTGTCTATGACCTCCTTGGTTTCAACAACATTGAAAATACAACAAGTGGTGAAGAAGGTATTCTACTAAGTTGGAATGTTTCTTCAAAATTTTATTTTGTAACAATGATCATAAAATAAACTTCTTTTTTTATGTCTTCAATTTTTATTTTCATTCATTTTTTGCTTTTATTTTAATCTTTGTTGATGGTGTGACACTCAGATAAAGAAAATATGTGCAATAACATAGGAATTATTCTGTTCATTATTTATACAATTAACTGATATGGTACTGAGGCATAAATAAATAAAAAGAGCATACCTGCTTATCATCTTCTCTTGGACTGAAGTAGCATGGACACAGTTTACATGTCAATTTGGTATTTTTCCGGGGGGTACTTTTATTCCAGGGGGTACTTTTATTTGATTTTGAAGATTTGTCCGGGGGGTACTTTTATTCCAGGGGGTACTTCTATTTGAGAGGTGAGAGTAGGTGGTAAAAGCTTGGTGAAATTGTGGCAACTGTTTGAAATAATGTGTTTCTTCTTCATGTATTCCCTGCATGGCTCTTGGATCATTATTAGATAAAAATTTAGCAAAAGGCCACAATGACATAGAAGTCAAACTCCAAATACTTTGATAGTAGCTCTCCTCTATCCAGTATTGCTAGAATAGTCACTTATTTGCAATTGTCACCATTGTTACCTATATCAATGTCTTGTGTTTTATGTATATTTACTATATATTCTGTATGTTTCATGTTCCAACTTAAGCCCTCGCGCAAGAACATCAATAAGGACAAAGTGCTACGTAGAATACTTGAGTCTGACCATGTCCACTCCCTGAAACTCTGTGCACCAAGGTAGAAACTTTCCCTTCAAACTGTGTTGATTTTCCTGCTCACTCCCTAATATGCTCTTTACTATTTTTTAAATTCTGAGAACCAACAAATTGACTTGGTATTGCCTGAGCCGATGTTAGAGATTAGACGTGTTCCATGAATAAATATCAGCCTTGTGTGAGCTTCAAGGTCACATAAAATGTGAGTTAAAAACTTGATTAAGGTGCATGTAGTTGTCTTTCAAGCGGAAGGAAAAACTGTACATTGTTGTATGAAATTTGTACTTATGAGGGCTATAAACTGATCTGTTTCCTAAGCGGACATTTTGATGAATCTTCCGCCGGAGGGACGTTGTCGTTCCGGGAGTTTTGGTTTCACCCAGAACTTCAGAACCCGCCACTGGATCTCATGATCGACATCAACCCTGATGAATCCTGATCAATCAATTATTTACGGCAATCCGCAATCTCCAGCTCCTCTTAACGATGGCCTTGTTGTGATTTCCCCCGTTCTGGGCCGTAAGTCCGCCCGTGTGCGCGTGGTTATTTACCGCTTGCTCCCTTCTGTTTATTAGTCCTACACTACTCCCAACCCTGCTCTCTAACCCGCACGACGTACATTTTCAAACCAACCAATCACGGAGGCCGGCCTGCCCCCAGGAAAACCACGCTCCGTGCGAAGCTCTGACACACGACCACCTGGGACCGCCCCGGCCAGACAGACTGGCTGGTTTCCACGGTTACCAAAAGGTTTTTTTCTGAGATGGCCCGAAATAGTCGTCAGCGGCTGATGTTACTCAGGATTACCTGCGAGTGGGAGAGGTACATGTAGCTTCCTGGGAGCAAAGCTTTTGCTTGGATTTACTGCTTATCCTTCCAGAGGGGATCGTTCTGCCTGGGACTGGCTTCTGTTGGACGTGGAGGCTTCCTATTTCTCGATAATCTCGTGTGAGTACTGCCTTCTTAGTCCGCTGCCTTTTACAGCCGTGAGAACCGTAGTCTCTTCTCGGCTCGGCAGGGAGGGGTGACCCCACCCTGTTTAATAATGGACATGAAGATGCTGTATTTCATCCCAGCCGTTTGACAATGTTAATTTGTTGGTGCTGTGGAAATGATTTTTCGATGATGCCGTGAAATTAACCGTGCATAAATCCCCCTTTTCACATCTGATAACGGTATCTTGTAATCCTAGCAGATCGACCCCGTGTTTTGGCATTTGATTTACAAGCTTGTCATTCAAAGAAAGTACATAAGAATGGAAGCAAATATGAGCAGCTGTTTGGTTTCTTCTTGCCCTCATAAAATTTGTAGATGTGGTATTTGGTGATCTATAGACTACCTCAGAACCTTTAGCCAGATAATCCATGCAGTATTACAGCATTACTGAGGGGGCTGTGCGGTGTATTGGACACCAACAATAGTCTGGAAAATGCCATTCAGTAGGCAGGTCAGTGCTTTGTTGAAACAACACATACCTGTGTACGTCCGGTATCTTGTGATCGGTGAAAACAGAATCTGGTGAAGGTACATTGTAGGTCTAGTGATATTCTAAAACGTGCTCTTCAGTTCTTGAAAAGAACCGTGTTGAAGATATTGTCTTGCTTACATATGGGATACGCATAATTTTTTTATGTTCTTTGTAGTAAGCTCTGAAGATTAAAAGAAAAACATATTCACTCCAGCTCACCATTCTTTTATGAGTATTTTACACGTATGAAATCATTGAGATGGCTTTGAGGTGCATGCATACTTTATGTCTGACGGTATATGGAAAACCTGTTCAATCAAAATTTTTGCACAGGATAGTGTTTAGAGTATATAGGTTATAGCATAGAGAATATACTATTAGGTTATGGTATATATCTCCCTTTCGCAAGATGCAAATTACAATTGTGTATAGCAATCCCTAAACAATCAGAAATCAGCTAGCAGCCAACCAGTTTTCCACGAGTATTATAGAATCATGAAGAAGGCCGTATGAGGTACATGACTTGTGTGCTTAATGGTGTACTTGCTGCAAGTTCCCATTCAACAAAGAATTTCTCGCAGAATGACGGTGAAGATAGTGAACTTTGGATCCGTTCCCCAGAATGCACACCCAATTTTGTTTCATCAGCTTACGTCCCACCATTCTTTCACAATTATTGCATATGGAGAATCACAGAGAAGACTATATGAGGTACATTGTACAAGTCATGTATATTGTACATTATTGTACACTGAGAATCACGGAGAAGACGCTAGTTCACATTTATCCGTTGGGTAACCTATATCCGTTGCTTTTGATAACAGGGTATTTGGTGATATCACGTCAACGGACGTTGGTTTCAAATTGCAATATTTTCAGTATATTGCAGTTTAAAACTATCACCCATCAGCATGATGTGCCTTTATACCGTTTTGAAAAACAACGGATATAGGTTACCCCGCGGATAAAGGTGAGCTAGTGCTATATTGTGTGTCTAATGGCATTTCCTCTGAGCTGCTGCTCAATGAGCAGTTCTGCGCAGCCAGCATGTTGCTTTCTCGGACGGCAAATTGAATAATTCCTCCCAATCCGGCTAAAAGGAAGGGAGAAGGAAGCCCACTTAAGTCCTGATTCCGTATGCGTGCCTGGGTCTGTGGGAGGGCGTGTGCCCCACATGTTCTAATTAAGTGAGCTCGTCCGATAATTAGGTTAATCTGCAGAGTTCTGCCTCCTTCTTGTTTCCCCTCGAGCTTTCTATATCATCTCATTTATCATCCGTTTTCCCCAAAATGATGCGCCTCTCCGCAAATTGTGCCTAAATATAGATGTGCCCAATCCATAACCTAGTCTACAGTTCCAAAATTGTTCAGCACCATGGACAGGGGATGTTTGGCTGTTGTTACAGTATAAAGTTGATGTGAAAAACCCTTGGAATCCCCCAGTGAACAGTTTATACATTGTTCTATGGTTCAGTACCATGGAAAGGGGTTGTTTAGCTGTTGTTGCAGTATAAAGACGATGTGTAAAACCCTTAGGATTCCCCCAGTGAGCAGTTTATACATTGTTCTAAGCACTGTAGAGTCCAACACCATGGACAGGGGATGCTTGGTTGTTGCAGTATGAAAGAGGATGTGTAAAACTTAGTGAACAGTTCCTGCTTTGTTCTAAGGTTTTAAGGTTCAGAACCATGGACAGGTCTGTGATTATTCCCAATCTCTATGATATTTCAGAGATCAGACAGCTCAGTCAGTGTTTTTTTAAAGAATGTTTTCTTCACAGTCACCTCTATATTCCCCTCTAACTAAATACAGCCTTGTTTTTTGGATGTTGTTACGTTGGCAACAATAAAATACTCCTGGGGGCATTCCCCCTGCTCTCAGCTGGGGATTCCTGCATTATTCTGATCACACTTCAGGCCGTTCGGCTGGTTTATAATGAGAACAGTTCTGCAACCAATAAACTCGGCATAATAGTGTTTCTTGCTGTTCTTGTTGTTATGGTAGCAATGAACAAAATGATCTAAAGGACCCTGCTGGCTATTCCTGCATTAAGCCAATCATGTATACATGATATGATATGATATGATATAATATGATATGATCTTTGTCTAAAGCACTCAGCCAGGGAGTCTCCTTCCTCCCCACAACACAATGTTTTGTTGCTGTTGTTGTTATGAAGAAATGATACTTTCTCTATCCCCCTGCTGGCTATTTCTGCTGTATTCCCTATCATGTATACATGATATGATATGATCTTTGTCTAAAGCTCCCAGCCAGGTATTGCTTCAGTATCTCACTCATACCTCAGGCTTCAGGCCGTTCTGCTGTACTGTAATGAAACCAGTGCTTCAGCCTATAAACTCCACATTGCAGGCCATGTTGCTGTTGTTGTTGGTGTGCTAGAGATAAAGAATAATCCACAGGACTAAACTAAAGCCTATTACTGCTGCATTATCCTTATTTTATACGTCACAACTTTCAGCTGATTCACATTAAAAACACGTTTATGGAGGTTATACATCCAGGTAAACACAATTCAATCTTTACGACTGGGTGAAGAATGGAGATTTACTTCCGGACGTTTTGAGTGACATCCATCACTCTTCTTTAGCATCACTAGTGGTTGAATTATATTCTAATGTATTGAGGACTGCTCTCCTGCAGTTTAACAGCATAACAGTGTTTGTTCATGTTGTTGGTATGAAGGAATGAGCCACAGTACTTTCCCGAAGCTCCCCACTGGATATTCCTGCATTATCCTGATCATTCACCAGGATTTTCAGCTTATTTATACTGAGAACAATTCTCCATCTGATAAAGTTAGCATAACAGTGTCTTGTTGCTGTAATTTTTATAAAGGAATGATCCAAAGGACTTTCCAGAAGCCCCCTGCTGGGTGTTTTTGCATTATATCTATCACATGTAAGAGAACAGTACTCCCGCCAATAAAGTCTTTGCTGCTGTTGTTATTAGGAAAGAAGGATCCACATGACTTTTCCGGAAGCCCCCTGCTGGGTGTTTCTGCATTATTCTGATCACACTTGCGGCCATTCGGCTGAGTTATCCCGAGAACAGGCCACAAAGCCCTTTATTATGAAGGAACAACAAGATTGATAACCCCCGCTGACTTCGCTGCATGTATCATTGATCGGTGCTGATTTCATAACCTCCTTCTGCAGTAACCCGCAACGATTCTTCCGCAACAATTCTTCCGCAACAATTCTTCCGCAACAATTCTTCCGCAACAATTCTCCCACAAGGCACTTATGGACAAACTTTGGCACTCTGCGTAAAGTATGCTCGACTTTGTAATTTTGATGGTTAAAACTTGGTTTTAAGAATCTTAAAAAAGCTTTGTGTACATAAGTACCAAACCCCAGTACTAGTGCATCACTAGGAGTTGGCAAAGGTTTGCATTTCATTGTTCTTCTTAACTGCATAAGTACAATTATTGTCATGAACTAAACATTATCCATTGTAGCCTACTATGGGTTTCTCGAGACTTGTGGACAAAGGCAACAACACAGGTTCAGTACTGGAGGAAGTTTTCTTGAATTGTTGGTATATTTCTGACTAAAAGGCATCTAGCTAAGAAAGTATTTCCTGTCCTGTACTTGTTGATTCATTGTTCGGTTGCTCTTGCAATTTAATTTCTTGGTTCCTGGATCTCTTGAAAATGTTATGGACTGAAAAATACTGGACAATGGACAGAAAAAGGTGACGGGCTGTGGTGGCCAAGTGCTGACTTAAACAATGAAGAGAGGGGGGAGTTAGAGAGAGAGAGAGAGAGAGAGAGTGAAAGAGAGAGAGAGAGAGAGAGGGAGAGAGAAAGGGGGAGGCAGAGAGAAGGGGGAAGAGAGAGAGAGCATTCCTTTTTACAGAGAGAATACAGCCATACTGAAGTTTTGCTCCCTGCCATCTGCTTTATGATGTGCACTTGCTACACCTTTACCTGAAATTGTCTGGGAACCATCAGTAGATATTAAATTGTAGTAGCTTAAGGTAGAAGTTCCTGCAGCTTGGCTCAGGTGATTGTTCAGTCGAGGTGATGGTCGTGCTCCGAATCCCCTTCCGCCATCACCAAGGAACAGGATTATCCAGCGCGCTCTATTCGCCATTTTCAGCGCGGCAAAATGATTGGTTTGGGGTGGGCTTACATTCTACAGAGTCATTCTAACAATAAATCTGCTACCCTCCTGTATTATGGCTGTTCAGCTGAATTCTTCATGTTCATTTATAACTTCTTCCTCTCATAGTGAAGTGAGTTCATGCCCAAGGGCTGATTGCAATAGTATGTGTTAAAATGAAGTGATATAAGTGTGACAATGGGCTGTAATTAGTTAACGTTAAATTAAATTAGGTTAACTTTTATCATTTTAAAATAGGATCATGCCAAATGCTAATTAGTAAGTAAAACAGTAACATATACAATTGCATACTTAAAAAAGAATTTAGAAAAATGTATGTAAATAATGTATGAAAATTACTGTGATCAAAACATGAGATGTCTATAGTGACCACCTGTCCACATAAACCAGATGTCATTGGTCCCTTGAGTGGTCTTCTTTGGCAGTTTTGATTGAAAAATTGTCATAGAATTGGATAAAAGACATTTACGATGTAGGTCAACTGACACCATATGTCACAGACTGTATTGATATACATGACTCTGATTTCAGACAATAACAGCAGATATCACTTGTTTCAAATCCCACTTACATTTTATTCTTCATGCTATCCATCAAAATGAAAAGAACCCCCATGCAGAAAGAAAGTTTCCTCGGGTGAACTTTTCGAGCCTTTACGTGAATGGCAGTGACATAGTTCTCTGCCATTCCCTATGTTTTGTAGTGAGATTAGCTTGAAAGTCCAATATCCACTAACATGATTCTGGCATGTCATATGTAGTCGCCATTCCCAAAGAATGGGTCTAAAAAGATGTCCAACTCAGCATCTCCCAGTATAATACATGCCTGCATATCTAAACTATGCATACCTCTGGTGATGCATCTCTCAACCACACTGTTTTTCAAAATAGCAGAATAATTTTTCCTGGTGGATAAATGCTAATGAAGGCTCTGTACTTATTACAAACTCATTTTCAATCTGATACGGTGGAAGACATGTTGAAAAGTGCTAACAGTGAGTTTACGTTCACAAAATGTAGGATAACACATCTGTGGAAGGACCATTTTGAATCTTGCTGAAAATCTGACTATCACATGGCATTAGATATCCAAATTATTATATACTCATCGAGTTTATTAACTGGGGGGGTTTCACACAAATTACTGGGATCATGACCATGCGAAAATGATTGGAAACAAAACAGGAAAGTGGAACCAATTTGGTATGAGGATCCTGATAATAGCGGTGACATTAAAACCCTCCTGGGGGCCCGAACCGTTCGGTTGCAATTAGCTTGGAGTAGGCAGGAAAAGGGTAATGAATTCTGGTTTCTTCACTGAAACTGTTATTATCATAATGTTGGCCTTGAACTATTCCTTTAAAAGCATTTTAGAGAAAAACTTCAGATTTTGGGTGTTAACTGCCCTCACTTTGTCGTGAGCCTCTTCGTATAATGTCTTTTCGTAGTGAGGTACTACATGATGAATTTTCTTCAATTGTTGTTGAAAAAAAGAACACCTGCCAACCTGTCCTGGTAATCCACTGACTGTTACCAGTGGCAAGGCAAAAACATCATTGTGCATCAAGGGACACTCTGAGACTGCCATAAGTCACAGGGATGGGGGTGGGGGGGATTATTGTGGTCTTAATGGGCTGACCTTCAGAGTATAAATATGGGGTTATGTTGGGGAGGAGGGGGGGTTGAATATACATGACCTTCCTGGGTAGAAACGTGTTCTGTATTGATGAGTTGTTTAAGTATCTGTAATGTTTAATTGTATGCAGGGGATACTATTCTTTGCAGATTCCACACATAAGTAAACTTTGTTGTTAATAGAGTTTAGCTTGTATTTTTTCCTTCTGCAGCATTGTAAAGTCTCAATGATTTCTTAATCTTGTTGTAATGATACCTCTGGCTAGAATCTCTGTATCTATTGAGTAGAGCAGAGACTTCAGGCACTCAGAAATTTACCCGTCAAAGTGTAACAGTCTGTGGCTACAGAGTGTTAGATTTTTTAACAGTCTTCACATTGATAGCAGTCACTGTTTCAGCACTCTGGACAGAGCTCATGTATGAACTTTCAACCATTATAGCACACAGAAGGGCAATGTCTCTTTCTTATAAACCTTTTAAATGCTAGACTGTCTGTGATTTGGTGTGTAGTTTTGACTCAAATACCCCTTCCCCTGCATTGGCCCTTGTGGGGCTATTTGGGGGTTACCCATACAAAATGTATGTAGCTTTAGATGTGTATGTCCCACCCTGCACCCCAGCTTGAACCCCCCACAGGAGCCCCTATTCCGTATCGCACTCTCGCGGGCACCCTGCAGGATCAGCGCTGGACACCTATTAGCGCCGCCACCCGCCATAAATAACCGTGCATTATCTCCGGCTTCAGGGCGCGGGAACCGACAGTCCCGCCCGAAACGTATCACCTCCGATGTCCGCAGCCATTCAGGCCCTGCCTGTGCCATGTATTACCGAGGAGGGGGATCACATGGGCGCTATTGTGGGCACCACTGGACGGACCCGCGGCACACTTAGTGGGTGACTTACGGTCCGGGCAGTGCGTTCTGACAGCGGTCCTTCGCCCCAGCCCCAAATGAGGGAGATTTCCGGCCGCTGAAATGTCCTGATTTACGCTGATGGCCGTGATTTAGGTGTCCTTTCACAGCCTGGGGACATGTGATCCTTGGTGCAGCAGATTTATTAATATAAATGTGCATCACGCGGGGAGTATCGGATTTCTGGGCATGTTTTTCAGTTTTGACATTTGTGATAAAGTCATTGGCGTGGGAATGGGATGGCTGTAACTTGATTTTACCCATTTTTTCAGTCTCAAAGCCAAGTGAAGTCGCTCTCAGCATACCTGGGCAATGGATGCAAATTCCATCACACGAAATGGAGTTTCATTTTGGACCGTAGGAAATAGAATAACGTCTTAAGCCATGTACATGTATCAACTTACATTTCAAAGGATTTGCGTCTTAGGTATTCCATCGTGTTCCACTCTGAGACCACAGGTTAATTTTTCTTGTCAACTGCAACCCTTGTACGCTCCAGGGATGGACCAGTCCTGTAATATAATAGTTATATTTCAGCCATACATAGTATGGTGAAATATATTGTATTCGTAATGTTTCTTTCTTTCTTTCTTTCTCCTGTCAAATCTTCAAAGTGATTCATCTCCGCCGTTCCTGGACCGAATGACCTGAAATTTGGCACAGGGATAGAATGGGCCAATACCTTGATGCTTATTTCTCAGTTTTTTCATATCTGCCTCTAAAATGATTTTATTGAGATTTTTTGGTCAATTTTAGACCAAAACTGTATATTTTGGCCCCTGTACCCTGGTATTACAACCAAATGAGCTGAAATTTGACAGAGATGTGCCTTGATAATGCTCCCATATAAATCCGATAACACTTTTGGTGTACAGTACAACAAAATGCTTATTTTTGCGATTTTTTGACCAATTTTTGACCAAAAAAGGACACTTTTGGCCCCTGTACCCTGGTATTACAACCAAATGAGCTGAAATTTGACAGAGATGTGCCTTGATAATGCCCCCATATCAATTCAATAACACTTTTGGTGTACAGTACAACAAAATGCTTATTTTTGCGATTTTTTGACCAATTTTTGACCAAAAAAGGACACTTTTGGCTCCTGTACCTTGGTATTGCAACCGAATGAGCTCAAATTTGACACAGATGTGCCTTGATAATCCCTTCATATAAATTCAATAACACTTTTGGTGTACAGTGCAACAAAATGCTTATTTTTGCGATTTTTGGCCAATTTTTGACCAAAAAAGGACACTTTTGGCTCCTGTACCCTGGTATTACAATTAAATGACCTGAAATTTGGTATAGATAGGCATTAGATACTTGGTAACAAGATTCAAGTAAAATTTTTGACATAAACAACTTTAAAATGATTAATTTTGGCACTTTTCTGAGGGGAAATTTGTTTTCTTTTGGCCTCCTGACGTGACCTTCCGTGACCCCGCACAGAGCCACACCTGTGCGCGTCAGCCGGAGAGTTAATTGAATCAAAGACCTAGCCAATCAGCGAAAAGGAGGCCAAAGGCTAATTAATATTCATAAGCGGGGCCTCATGATCCCGTATATAGCAGTGTTCCCGCCAGGGGGAGCGAAGCCCGCCTAAGGCTCTCGCATTTTAGACTATTCAGAAGGCTTTATATTGTATCAGTTCTTAGGGGCATATCTATGATAATCGCAGCAGTCACCTAACTTCTCTTCAGGAGTTTAGCGTAACACTATTTCAGGTCAAACCGTCAAAGGCAACTAAAAACAAACTTTAACGTTACTGAGTTCAACAGTACTTATAACTTGTTATCCGAAGTTGAAACGCTAGCGATGGTATTTTCGCTGCGCTGTTAGCTCCGTGCGACTGTTGTTGACGGTCTTATAACGGTATATTTTGCACCCCTGTACCCTGGTATGAGTAACATTTGGTATAGATAGGCATAAGATAGTTGGTAAAATGATCCAAGTAAAATTTTTGGCATAAAGTACTGTAAAAGGCTTAATTACAGCACTTTTTTTAGGGGAAATTGGTTTTCTTTCGTTCTCCATGCCATGACCTTTCGGACGTTCACCCCACAGAGCCGACATCTGCACCTGCGTCTAGCCGGCAGGAAGAGTTAATTCAATTAATGGTTCAGCCAATCAGCGAAGAGGAAAGCGAAGGCTAATTAATATTCATAAGCGGGACCACACAATACGTTAACTTGAAGACTCAGGCCGTACAGACTTCTCGCCAGGATTTTTTCAAAGCGTCGGACAGGGGTCCGGGGGCCGCCGAATGTCCCTGGCGGGGTCCAGGGGCAGGGCCACTGTGGGGGGGACCCAGGTGGGCGAAGGCCCCCCGGAAGCTCTTGCATTTTAGACTATTGAGAAGGCTTCTTTTATCAGTTTTTTTAGGGCCATATCTACGATAATCGTAGCAGTCACTTACTTCTCTTCAGCAGTTTGACTTTAAAATATTTCGGGTCAAAGCTTCAAAGACAACTAAAACCTCATAAACAACAAACTTTACTTAGCTCAACAGTATACAAAAATATTGTACGGGTTGCCATCCTTAGTTGAAGCGCTTATTTATAGCGCTAGTATCTTCGCTGCGCCGTTAGCCGCCGTGCGACTTTTGTTGACGGTCTGATATCCCTACGTCGCCGCCTCGCTGATATTCCCACGGACATGTTTCAAGAAAAATACCCAGCAAAAAACGCTGTTCTGCGTCAAATTCTATTCTATAAAACATGTGGGACTCAGTGTTACAACTTACAGTCTAAATATTTTGTAGAAGCACCGCTGTAGGAAAGAAGGTCCAAGCAATGTAAAACATCACGTAGCATGAAGTTCGCTGTCAACTGGCACACAGCACATGACTGTTTGAAACTCTAACGTTAAGTCTAATCAACAGCCGTGTTTGATTGATAGCCGGCGGTCCTTTGATGAAGTCGGCGAAAGGTGCGTTAGTTAGAAAATCTGCGTTTAGTTTTGATACGTAATTATAAGTTAGACAGTGGCGAGAATGATTATTTTCTCATCAATATTTCTCTTCAGAATTATTTGAACTTAATTGTACATCTAAACAATTGGCTTACCTGTGCAATGTTTATATGATTAATGATCAGTGTACTGAAATCATGTGTAACGTATGGCTCCTAGTCAATAGATCAGCATTTTTCTCTATAGTGACCACCTGTCTATAGTGGCCACATTTCTATCACTGGACTGGAACTTGCGAAAACTGCTGTATTTTCTCCAGAGCAAATGTATGTGTTCCTAGTGCTGTTGTTGTTTGACATAAACTTTGAACATTTAAATTGTAAGTAACTTTAAACTGCCAGAGTTTCAGCCCAATTAAACACTCTCAGCGCCAGGGTATGAACAGACTGACCAGACAGACGAAAATAAATCCTCGAACAAGGTTCAATCGTATCTTCCGGGTCTGGCAGGACTGAGTTGTTAAACTAAAATAAGAATAGGCTCGATGGCTGATTGCATACAAAGTAAAACAGTTTAACAGTTTTACAGCTTGAAGAAAACAAACGCTCCTACAGTACCTGCACCTGCTTGATAATTATTGTATGCCCTACTTGAATAAAAAAAGTTCACTGCAATAATAAATGTTACCACATCACAAGGAGCTTATACTTTTTTAAACTTACACCTAGTTATCGTACTGAAAATTGTTAATGGCATTACATGAAGTCATTCAACAATTTTCAGTCATGATGAAAATTTTCTGAATGGAAGGTGTGATTATTGTCATTTTCTGAAAAATAGAAGCAAGCTCTGTCTTTACCTGGAATCAATTCACAATACCAGTCCACTTTGGGGGATAATATACTGTTAAGAGGATGTTCCATTTTTGCGCAGGGGTGATTTGGAACAGTCCAATGTTGTGTGGGAAGGGGTATGGCTGAAATATGCTGTATTTGCTCTTAAGCAAATGTCGGCCTTTCTAGTTCTAGAACTGTGTTTGTGAATCAGTCTTCGGTCTAGCAATCTGGAGTTAAATTGAAAAAAAAATTAAAGGATGGAAAAATGTGAAGTTTAATAGTTTGGTAAATTTGACCTTTGCTTTTAAGTAGAGGGCACAACAGCCATCTTGGAGCAATGGTTTACAAACCCATAGAAAAAAAGGAAGCAAAGTGAATTGGATTCGGTAAATTTGACCTTCATTCAGTCTTTGGTAGAGGTCATGGCAACCATCTTGGAGTCATGGTTTACAAATCTGTAGAAAGAAACAGATAGAAAGAGTTTGGTAATTTTGACCTTCGGTTTTTAGTAGAGGGCATGGCAGCCATGGTTTACAAGCCTATAGAAAAAAGGATTACAGAAAGGGAAGTGAATTTGATAAATTTGACCTTCAGTCTTTTATAGAGGGCACGGCAGCCATCTTGGAGTCATGGTTTAAACCTGTAGAAAGAAAAGGACGGAAAGAGTGTGGTAAATTTAACCTTCAGTTTTTAGTAGAGGGCATGGTTTACAAGCCTACAGAAAAAAAGGATTACAGAAAGGGAAGTGAATTTGATAAATTTGACCTTCAGTCTTTTATAGAGGGCACGGCAGCCATCTTGGAGCAACAGTTTCCAACCTGTAACATATTAGATGTGTAAATCACCCGCAGGGTAATTCCTGCCGCTCATAAAGGAAGGAGTGGGGTATTATGGGATTACCGAAATGCTCCATAAACTTCCTTATTTATAGCTTCTACACCAATTGCTGGTGCTGTAATTCACTTAGCTGGCTGATTTGCATAGTCGGGCACCTTTTATAGGCGTATTTGCATATTTGTGAGCCCCTATTACACTCAAACCTTGGCAATGTGATATGTTACCCTCAGCTCAGGCCATACCAATTCATTTCTTTGGTTGTCAGGCATCTTAAACTGAAAACTGCTACATGTACAGTCTGGAAGGAAAAGATAGATATGATATTGTATTCACAAGGAGGTACAGCAAGGCAGACTGTGTGTAACGTTACCAAGGATGTTGGTGTTTTCTGTTGCACATTAACCAGGTATGTCTCTCACCTGCTGACGTTCCGATACCTGTTAGACATCTTCCTCAGAGCTTCCAACTGCAGTGCTGCTTTAAGGAAACTTTAATTCTTCGTTGTACCAACCAGATGAAATTATTTCTGAATGTGTAACACTAGTTTGCCTTTATCCGTGGGGTAACCTATATCCGTTATTTTCATAAGCTGGGTATTTAGGGCTAACATGCCAACAAACTGTGAGTTCAAACTGCTATATTTTAAAAATATTGCACTTCGAAACAACCGTCCATCGACTTTATATCCCTAAATGTGCTGTTTTGAAAACCAACGGATATAGGTTACCCCACGGATAAAGGTGAACTAGCATTACCAAGTTACAGTCTTCCCCTCATGCAGAGACAGACCATTGTGATGGGTGTCCTCCTGTTCAAGGATTTTTGTATGTTAAGAACAACAAATCAACTGCGTGTGGTCTTATCCTGGTAAGGATGTTTAAAGAAACTTAATTACAGTACTTCTACATAGTACAGGACAAAGTGTCTTACGGCACATTGCTTACAAGAAAGTAAAGAAGAAATAAAAGCTAAAATTCCTCCTTAATTAATTAAGGCAAGTCAGATGTATGCGTTCAATGCCTTGGTGTTTTCAAACCATATGCTACAGAAGTGTTGCTTTTGACAGTTATAATATTAGCTCTGACAGTAACATTTGTTTTTCTGGGCCATTAGACAACCATTGACGTAGCCGTTTCAGCTGATTTGATCAGCTACAAAAATAACTTAATGGTTTCCTTTTGCACATGGAACCCACGCTCCGGTAGTTATACTGCCTCCTGGTGTCACACAGAATCCACGCTCGGGTAGTTATACTGCCTCCTGGTGTCACACGGAATCCACGCTCGGGTAGTTATACTGCCTCCTGGTGATTTTGATGAGTCAGATGTTACAACCGGAAATTGTCTTATCAAATGAAGTGGAAACCTACAAAAACCTCATTCAAAACCTGTACACATGAGAAGATTCAGCAGGTTGAATTAGTAGATATGATAATGAGTTTTATGCCAACATTAAAAGTTTTATTGTAACAGCTGTAGCCATAAAAATGAAACCAGAGTGCTTGAAAACTTTAATCTAACCACTTTCAGCCCCTAAACTATGTATCAATGTACAGGTTTTCCATTCAGACTCAAATCATCTTTATTTGCGCTGTTATATTTGCCCTGTTAAAGATGCATACCAAACTTGAAACCTGTGTTGCTTGGTCACAGAACAGTCAGTATTAAGACTGGCTACCAGAAAATTTAAAAAGCCATGTTTCTGGTGGGTTAGATGATGAATGAAGACACCATGAAAGTTTCAACCATGAAAGTTTCAACCATGAAAGTTTCAACCATGAAAGTTTTAACCATTAAAGTTTTAACCATGAAAGTTTCAACCATGAAAATTTCAACCATGAAAGTTTTAACCATTAAAGTTTTAACCATTAAAGTTTCAACCATGAAAGTTTCAGCCATGAAAGTTTCAACCATGAAAGTTTCAACCATGAAAGTTTTAACCATTAAAGTTTCAACCATTAAAGTTTCAACCATTAAAGTTTGAACAATAGTCATTCATATAGAAGTCTCCCAGCTTCCCTAACTCGGACTCCTCTCAGTGGTTCTCCTGGGAGACTTTGGAATGTTCAAACTTTCATCACATCTTCAGTCATCTTCTGAGTCAGAAGAAACTGAGAAATCTGACACCAGTGAACAGAAAATTACAAAATCTCCGTTTCCCATGAGTAATGATATGCATTGAAAAACTAGCGATGATTTAAAAACAAGGCATTATTACTATTAGGTTAAGAAAGATGTCTGGGGGGTTTTGTATTTGCAGAAACTATTTCCAAATTGCAGAACAAAATTTTGACATTCTGCAATAGTGCAGAACACTGAAAAAAAGTATTTCGACCACTGAGATGTGAGGAAAGTTTGAACACTCCTGCATCTCCCAGCGCCCCTCCCCCTGGCTCCTCCAGCAACTCTGGACTGCCTGGACCATGAAATTACAGGGGAGGGGGAGGGAACCTGTCGGAACATGCCCGGGTCTCCTCTGATATCGGACTATTGGGTTATTGGTGAGGCATCATTGGTGCTGTTGGGAACATGCCAAGACTGAGACAAGGCAGTCAGCCGGTTTGGGTATTTTTTAAGAATGAGGGGAGCGTGTTCTCATCTGATATTAGACTACTTGGTTATTTGGAGGCGTCATTGGTCCTGTTGGGAACATGCCAGGAGTACAGTCGACCAGTTTCGACTTTTTCTAAGAATGATGTAGAGTCAGACCGCTCCCGTACTTACAAATCTTGTCTGTGACATTGCCAGCGCCCCTCCTACCCCCTCATTGGATACTGGATGTACGATGTACATTGTAAAAGCTTACTGTCCATATTTTTTTACTTCTCGCCAATATAAATTTGGCAAGTAGAAAAGAAGGACCTAAAATGGATTTTTTTTCAAAAGGTGCATATGTACGTAATCCTACATAAATATCTGAGTGCATGCACTGTCAAATATAAGGTGTACAACTCCAATATTGGGTCAAAAAGTGCATAATTTGTGCAACCAGGATTTCCAGTTCAAAGACAAGTAGAAGCTGTCGCAGCAAACAAGAATTCTCCAGCGCTCCAACCAATCGTCAGCAGGGTGATAAATCCTGTTCTGTTGGTTCTTTTCTGATTCCCATCAAGCAAAGTGGAACCATCAACACCCGGATATGAGCCGGGGAAAGGAGCAAAGCTGGCGGCTTCTTAAAACACACGTAGGGTTGGGAGTACGTGCGTCACAAGATAGGGGCACATTCGAAATTACTTCCTGCCATTTTCTTTCACTGTGGTTTCATAAGTATGATGCTGGGACTATGTTCATCTGTTAAAAAATTGTAGTTTTTTTATGTGATTTAGTATAATCTTAGTACAAGTGTATGGTTGGCAGTTGGAAATGCGTCACAATCATTATGTTAGGAATTCTAAATGGTTTACCGACAGTTATATATCTGCCATTGTAGTCCCAAAAGCATGTTACTAACACTTTATTCTTTTGAAAAAAAAATAGCAGTGATAAAATAGTAGTCAGGGTTGAAATGGCTTTCTGTTCAGTATTACTCTGTTGTGATATCAACATTCTGGACAAGGTTTAGTACCAAAAAATACCAGTCATTCTCTTCGCCAAGAAGAGTATGAGATTGCTTGACTTGGGTCTGTATGTAGGTCAACAGCATATAACTCGAGAAATTGTGGATGGAACTTTGTGATTTTTGGTAGGTGTGTAGCAGTTGTCGAAAGGAATGCCAAGTTTGAAAACGGTTTACCTGGCGTTTTCCTACGGTACTGCAGCGAGCTTGGTATGTTTTTTGCGGTTTGTTTTTGGCAGCATAAGTCAAAATCTAGCTGGGCGATTTTCACGAAACTTGGTAGGTGTGTAGCGGTTTTGGAGAGGAAGGTCAAGTGCGAAAATGGTTTACCTGGCTCTTACCTATGGTGCTGTAGCGGGATTTGTATGTAAGTGCGTTTGTCTGTAAGCAAGATAACTCGAGAACCCTTGAATGGATCCTGATTATATTTGTTAGGTGGATTGGGGTTAGGAAAACGAAGGTCAAGTTCGATAATGGGCACCCTAGTGTCTGCCTAAGGTACTGCAGCAAAACTTTTAATTTTGGCACTTCGTGTTCTGGACATGCTGTGGTCATGATTTTTGAGTAGTAGATAGCCCTTGAAACAGAGAGTAAGTGCTGTGAGTTTGGACCCCCTAGCGGCTTTTTGGGAACTGCAGGCACCGATTTCCGTTCAAACTTTGGACGAGGATAACTTGAGAACGTGTAAACAGATCATCAGGATTTTCGGTATGTAGATAGAATGAGTGATGACTTATACAATGTAATACTAATTATGCAAATCAGTAGCTTATTTGCATAATTAATGAGGAAAGTTCATAAATCCATGCCAACAGCATATAACTCAAGAAGCTGTGTATGGATTTTCATGATATTTAGTATTCAAGTAGCGGCTGCGGAAAAGAAGGTTGTGTTCGAAAATAGTTGACGTAGCATTTTCCGTTAGGACGGTAGTGGGCCGAGTGTGTGCGTCCTTTTGTTTGTGGAATGCATAACTCGAGAAGCCTTGAAAAAATCCTGATGATATTTGGTAGGTGGGTAGGGGTCAGGAAAACGAAGATAAATTATGATTGTGGGCCCCCTAGCGGCTTCCTAAGGTACTGCAGCAAAACCTATTAACAGAAATAAACTGTGCTCTATATATCTCATTTTGACCTATATCTATGGACACAGCTGTTATACAGATGGTTTGCTGGAGGACGCCCTTACACTGGGGACAAAGTCTAAATTGACAAGCATGAAATTCTGATTGACCAGGGATGCTACCAGGTCATCTGTCAGGTCACAGTCTGGTTTTGGTAATGTTTGTGTGTTTGCATGTGAGGAACACAGTTCATGCAGTCATTTGCTATTTAGTAATACATGAATAAGACCTTAAAGTCTTAAATAAAGGCATGATTATTTGGCGAAGAGATGGGTTCGTTGAACTCTAGTTATATAGTTGGTATTGTGTAAGCTTAACTCAAGTGTAGATTTAATGACTGACTTTAAAGAAGTGCGTCACAATGATAATGTCTGGCTTCTAAAGGCACATCTTTCGTCATAATCTCAAAAGCATGTCACTGACACTGTATTCATCTTTTAAGAATTACCGGTTATTATGTTACTTTGTACAATCCTAATATAAGCGTACTTTTAGTAGCTAATTTTGAAGTGCGTCACACAGTATTGTGCCACGGTTGAAATGGCTAACTGCCAAGATTTTCTTTTGTGATATTTAAATGCTCGTGCAAGGACAGTCTTCATTTTATGGAAAAATATCTGCCGCTGGGTGATTTTGTGAGGTCTTAACTGAATCGTGCTTCACAATGATGAGTCAGGGTTCAAAAAGGCTTACTGCCACTTTCTTTCATCGTAGTCTCAAAAGTATGATGACGACACTACGTAGCTACTGTATCCATCTTTTGAAAAATACCAGTCATTATGTGATTTTATACAATTGTAACAAAGGCAAAAGTTTGACAGCTGATTTTGAAGTGTGCCACACGTCAGGGTTTAAAAAGGCTTACTGCAAGGTTTACTCACCATAATCTCAAAAGTATGTTACTGACACTTTATACCAGTCATTATGCAATTTTGTAAAATCGCAATATAGGCTGGTTGGCAGTTGATTTTGAAGTGCGTCACATGTGTGCGTGTGCCAGGCTTTTCAATGGCTCACAGCCAAAGTTCTTCCATTATGCAATGTAACTTTCATTCACAGCACGGTGCTTGGACGGACGGCATTCATAATAGAAAGACTTAGTATTTTTATTATGTGATTTCAGGGCCCCCAGAAAAGCAATGCTAGTTGTATGACACTGAGATGGGCCACCCTGGCTCGAATGAACGAACAAACAAACAAACAAATTCTGTATCCTCTGGTCCAGATGTTTTGTAACATTGCTGATATCATGAGATGCAGATAAGCATATGTTATAGAGGATTGTTATTTATACATTGTAGAAAACCCTGCTCTTGAAGTAGTCTCAGGCTTGCTTCTATCAGTTTGATGAATTCTCAGACTAAACTGTAACAACAGGGAAATTTCTCTCTTTCACTTCCATTCCAGTCTTTACCCTCTGATAAGGACCTGTGGTATGTAGCTGTTATTTATAAGTAAAGCCGTACTCTCAAATCATTTTTATGTCATCGTTTTGATGAAGTGTTGGAGTCATATGTTACAACAGGAGGGTTTAGAGTTCTTACTTTGAGTTGTGACGAAATGGAGTTAGACCCAAATGTTGTGGAAAAGATGCCGCCAAAGTGCCCCTCAATTTATGGTCTGCTTAGCTGGGAACAACAGATCATTCACAGGCAAAAGTGAGACTGAAAAAGACGGCCTGCATTGAAAACGTCCCTTGGGAAAGGTTGTCTCATAAGTTAAATACACACGTGAAAATGGCCTGGCAGGAAAATTTACATTGTAAAAGCTTGGCTATAAATTTTCAGGAAATGACAGTGGTGTACGCGGTGATGTAGCTGCCGTGTTTGTGCGCCTGGTGCGAGATGGATGTCATCGGTGAAGGGAAACGTCACTTTTATTCCTCATTAGCGTGCGGGGGGCATAATTTACTGCGCTGTTTTGATTTGGAAGCGTCCCGTATGTGTATAAGGGACGTCACGCGGCGTTTGGTAGGCGCGGAGGCAGGGCTCGAAATTGATGTTTTGGGGAATAGATGGACTGGTGTCCCTTAGGCTTAGGTCACATTTCAACAAAGGGGCCCGGCCGGGCAGCTTTTGTGAGCCAAAATAATTTTTTAAGAGACGTTAGAATACACAAAATGTCAAAATAAGATTCAAGGGCAAAATTTGTATATTTCAATAGATATACAATTTGATTTTTCCTTTCTTAAAACATCCCGGCCGGGCCCCGGTTTGGAAATGTGACTTCAGCCTTACCTTGAAATGTAGATGCACAGAGGAAACTCTGGGTGCAACATAGCGCAATTTACTAAAATATCAGCAACACCTAACTACAACCTAACTGTTTCTACAGGGTGAATCTAAAAACTTCAAAATTTAAACTTGTAATACAGCGACGGTTTCATTATTTTTTACAGACACTCAGATGTCAAGAATATACTGTATACTATCATGATACCATTTAGTAGGCTTTGAATACGAATTTAACCTCATACAAATGTCTAGGTGCATCAAAAGCAGAGCTGAAATTTTAAGCGAACTCATTGTTTTTAGCCCAGCCTGATGTTTAGTAGGCTCTGACGTCACGACGACAATCGTCACGAGAGCGCTCAACGACTGACGGGTGTTGTTGATGTCTAGTATGTTTGACGAGTCCCGGTGGTCACGGTCTCGTCATGGGAACAGAACATCGCCATGCCAACGGACATTCTGTACGTGTAGTACCCTGTAGAGGGGGGGGGGGTGATAATTGAGTTAGCCTGTCGTCAGCCCCGGTGGGTGGCCCGATAGTGGGATCAGTTTGACACGTTGGCGTATCCGGAGGACAACTGTTGTGCAGGGATATCTGTCGCCTGCAGGAGTGAACAGTTTATGCGCCCTCAGAGAGGCGCCAGCCGAGGGGAGCTGTCATTTTTATTGCCACTTTGAGCTGGGAATGCTCTTTTCTCTGGTGCCGGTGTCAGGATAGGACCGCAGGTATATTTCTGATGTGTTGAGCAGGTACATTTCTGATGTGTTGAGCAGGTACATTTCTGAAGTGTTGAGCAGGTACATTTCTGAAGTGTTGAGCAGGTACATTTCTGAAGTGTTGAGCAGGTACATTTCTGAAGTGTTGAGCAGGTGCATTTCTGATGTGTTGAGCAGGTACATTTCTGATGTGTTGAGCAGGTACATTTCTGATGTGTTGAGCAGGGACATTTCTGATGTGTTGAGCAGGTACATTTCTGATGTGTTAAGCAGGTGCATTTCTGATGTGTTGAGCAGGTACATTTCTGATGTGTTGAGCAGGTACATTTCTGATGTGTTGAGCAGGTACATTTCTGATGTGTTGAGCAGGTACATTTCTGATGTGTTGAACGGTACATTTCTGATGTGTTGAGCAGGTATATTTCTGATATTGTTTTTTTTGTCTTTCGCCGCGCTTCCGCGGCGAAAGGCAATCAGACCGATATTAGATTTTTGTCCGTCTGTCTGTCCGTCCGTCCGTCCGGGTCGACCATGCCATACCGTGCTAGCGAGATATTCTACCCTGCAGATTCGACGGTATGTAACGTTATGACATACGTATCGGCCTACCATGAATGTGCTGCTTGGTTTGCGGTCCATGCCATATCGTGCTAGCGAGATATTCTACCCTGCAGATTCGACGGTATGTAACGTTATGACATACGTATCGGCCTACCATGAATGTGCTGCTTGGTTTCTGCATGGCTTATAAGCAGGAATTTGCAGAGACGGATGTGAACGGTGAGGATTTCTTCGTAAGATTGTATACAATTTATAAACTAACATGTTCGCTGTTTGGTTATAATAAAACAGACATTGTAGAGAACAGTTTGACATGTGATTTACTTTGTTTTATGGAAAATCACCGCTACAAAATCTAGAATTGTGTAAGATGCGTGCGCCGCATCTGACATGGTGTGGGAGGGGGGCGTATTCGGAAATTTCTTACTCTAAGAAATTTCAGGCTATTTTCGTGTAACAAACTTCTTTCAGCAAAATAGTAGCCCTCGGATGCGTTGAAAATAGAATTACCCACATTTAATTTATAATTTCGAAAGGGAAGATTCTGACCGAGCTCGACGTCTGACGCGTGACGTCACGACTCCGTCAAGTAAAAGCATAATTGCGTTACTAAAAGAAACGAAACGTTCCAGTAAACATACCACGGACCTGTTTTAGTTTAAAATATCTACCTTTCACATGATCTTGCCATTAAAAAAAAATATTTCCATTACTGTATATGCCATGTTAATATTTTATGTTGTTTATGGTGACAATACTTTGTTTGTTCTTGCAGAAATTCAGGACACATCTACTGATAAATTTGATTACTACAGTGCACTTTCATAAAACCCTGTTGTACTGTAACAGAGCCGTTCTTAACAGCGAAACAATCCGAATAAAGTTAACATCATTCATGCAGTTGTGTTATTATACAGTTCAAGTAAAATATACTCTGTGAGAACCACTACCTTACTAAACAGTTATATAACCTAGCACTTGACCAAACTGTGCCAGAGCTGCCAACGTTGCAGACTTGGCACCCACGCTTGACCAAACTATGCCAAACATTTTTACCTACACAATATAAGTAAGCGAAAGACTAGCTTTTTTCAGAAGCTCTTGTTTACTTTTAGACTTGGCATCATCGAAGAACAGTCATGGAATTGGGTTGGGTAATTTTTTTTCTTAAATTCCTACTGTTCATGTAGCAGTTTATTTCTAGTAATGTTGCATAATTTCTTTCAGCATCCTCTAGTAGAATTTTCATTTGTCAAAACTTTGTTTTCATGATTTCTGTTTACCACCAATGGTAAATATGTGCTAATCAGTTCCTTTATTTCGCATGCAATTTTACCAAAGATTCTATAGCCAAATTAGAAGAACTTTTTTATAGCATATGGTATATAATATATGAAGAGAGAGATTTTCTATAAAGCCATAAGAACTTTAAATTCTAAGTTTGACCTTTATGATTTTCAGATCTATGGACAGTGAAAAGTTGCTGTCTAGCCCTGTGGGATTTATTCAGGGTTTTCTCATTATCGGGTTCGGGCTTGGCCTCTGATGATGTATGTTTCGGAGCGAGCAGTTAATTTTACCTGTCAGCTTAAATGCACTTCTGATGGATGGTCTCAATTTGCCGGACAGTTTTTTATAATCAGATGCATGATCAAAACTGGAGCAGGTCAGTGTTACCAGGTCTTCACAGCTGATACATCCGTAAATGTTGAGAAAGGTATGAAAAAATCATTGTTTGCTTGTGTTTTTAGGCTTCGTTTTGAGAATAATAGGATTCATTGATCGAAGTTTGATCATTGATTAGCGCATTTCCGCTAATAAAGAATGGTCATTAGGGTATCATGGGTCGTAATGCTCCTTATACCTGTACATACTGATAAGGTCTGTCACATTTATTTTATGTTGTTGTAAGAGTTTGATTTTATGAAGTGCTTTAGTAGACTACGACAAAACCAACCACCAACATAGGTCTTTAGATAGCCTTTTCCAAAATACAAGATGGCTGAGTGTTTTTAATGGCATATGTGACTTTTTATATAAGAATTGGTGCCCTGGTATTGTTTATTGTAATTACAGTGGAGCTGCAATTCAGGGTGTTTCCAACTGGACATCCTGCAAGCCTGTGTATTTTCAATAAAACTTGTCAAACTTGTCATAATATCAGGACCGTACCACAGTCATATCAGGAATGTGACTTGTTCCTTAATCTCAGCATCAATAGTTGTCAGTGGATCAAACAAAGCTTACAGTCTGATTAATAAGTTGACATCTTGAAAAAAGATGATAGTCACTGGTTACATCAATCCTTCCGCAAATGTGGTAAAACTAAATGAATAAAACAATGGTTGCAAAGCTCTTTTCATCGGTCGACAATGAGCTCCACTCTACCACAGTTTTAGGTTAGGTAAGGAAGGTAGTTTTGGATGCTTAACAATCCTGTATTGATAACTATTTGTAGATTTGGTTTTTATCTAATATTTAGATATATTATATGATTCACCTTTAGGGCCCTAGAACAAAATTTGGTTTTGTAATCTAACTACCTGCTTAGCATGTATTTCTCCAGGGCAGTGGAAGCTCCTTAACAGTGTTGTTTTTAGTAATATGGAGTCAGCCATGCATCAAGGAACCAGCAAGGCCTGAAATTGGGGTCACCACAGTGGCAGGCTTCCCAGTTGTAAACATCCCTGCTAACTTATGTACACCACAGTTGCAGGCTTCCCAGTTGTAAACATCCCTGCTAACTTCTGTACACCACAGTGGCAGGCTTCCCAGTTGTAAACATCCCTGCTAACGTCTGTACACCACAGTGGCAGGCTCCCCTGTTGTAAACATCCCTGCTAACTTCTGTACACCACAGTGGCAGGCTCCCCTGTTGTAAACATCCCTGCTAACGTCTGTACACCACAGTGGCAGGCTCCCCTGTTGTAAACATCCCTGCTAACGTCTGTACACCACAGTGGCAGGCCTCCCAGTTGTAAACATCCCTGCTAACGTCTGTACACCACAGTGGCAGGCTTCCCAGTTGTAAACATCCCTGCTAACTTCTGTACACCACAGTGGCAGGCTTCCCTGTTGTAAACATCCCTGCTAACGTCTGTACACCACAGTGGCAGGCTTCCCAGTTGTAAACATCCCTGCTAACGTCTGTACACCACAGTGGCAGGCTTCCCAGTTGTAAACATCCCTGCTAACGTCTGTACACCACAGTGGCAGGCTTCCCAGTTGTAAACATCCCTGCTAACTTCTGTACACCACAGTGGCAGGCTTCCCAGTTGTAAACATCCCTGCTAACTTCTGTACACCACAGTGGCAGGCTTCCCAGTTGTAAACATCCCTGCTAACGTCTGTACACCATAGTGGCAGGCTTCCCAGTTGTAAACATCCCTGCTAACGTCTGTACTGTGTAACACCACAGTGGCAGGCTTCCCAGTTGTAAACATCCCTGCTAACGTCTGTACACCACAGTGGCAGGCTCCCCAGTTGTAAACATCCCTGCTAACTTCTGTACACCATAGTGGCAGGCTTCCCAGTTGTAAACATCCCTGCTAACTTCTGTACACCACAGTGGCAGGCTTCCCTGTTGTAAACATCCCTGCTAACGTCTGTACACCACAGTGGCAGGCTTCCCAGTTGTAAACATCCCTGCTAACGTCTGTACACCACAGTGGCAGGCTTCCCAGTTGTAAACATCCCTGCTAACTTCTGTACACCACAGTGGCAGGCTTCCCAGTTGTAAACATCCCTGCTAACTTCTGTACACCACAGTGGCAGGCTTCCCAGTTGTAAACATCCCTGCTAACGTCTGTACACCATAGTGGCAGGCTTCCCAGTTGTAAACATCCCTGCTAACGTCTGTACTGCGTAACACCACAGTGGCCGGCTTCCCACTTGTCAACATCCCTGCTAACGTCTGTACACCACAGTGGCAAGCTCCCCAGTTGTCAACATCCCTGCTAACTTCTGTACACCATAGTGGCAGGCTTCCCAGTTGTCAACATCCCTGCTAACTTCTGTACACCACAGTTGCAGGCTTCCCAGTTGTCAACATCCCTGCTAACGTCTGTACACCACAGTGGCAGGCCTCCCCAGTTGTAAACATCCCTGCTAACTTCTGTACACCATAGTTGCAGGCTTCCCAGTTGTAAACATCCCTGCTAACGTCTGTACACCACAGTTGCACAGCTTCCCAGTTGTAAACATCCCTGCTAACTTATGTACACCACAGTGGCAGGCTTCCCAGTTGTAAACATCCCTGCTAACTTCTGTACACCACAGTGGCAGGCTCCCCAGTTGTAAACATCCCTGCTAACTTCTGTACACCACAGTTGCAGGCTTCCCAGTTGTAAACATCCCTGCTAACTTCTGTACACCACAGTGGCAGGCTCCCCAGTTGTAAACATCCCTGCTAACTTCTGTACACCACAGTGGCAGGCTTCCCAGTTGTAAACATCCCTGCTAACGTCTGTACACCACAGTGGCAGGCTTCCCAGTTGTAAACATCCCTGCTAACGTCTGTACACCACAGTGGCAGGCCTCCCAGTTGTAAACATCCCTGCTAACTTCTGTACGGTGTAACACCACAGTGGCAGGCTTCCCAGTTGTAAACATCCCTGCTAACGTCTGTACACCACAGTGGCAGGCTCCCCAGTTGTAAACATCCCTGCTAACTTCTGTACACCACAGTGGCAGGCTTCCCTGTTGTAAACATCCCTGCTAACGTCTGTACACCACAGTGGCAGGCTTCCCAGTTGTAAACATCCCTGCTAACTTCTGTATGGTGTAACACAAGGGACATCAATCTTTCATGATTCAACTTTGATGTTTATGTCATTATACCTTGGCTTATGCATTACTGTTTTTAAAAATCTATGTCTAGAATGCTTTATTTGTACCTGTCCTTGATGTTGAAGCTGTGCTAACTGTTGCCAATGAGGTCTTCCTGATTTTTTCTCTGCTTATGATAAAGTCTACATACTAGTATAGTAAGCTGTGTGTTAAAAAGTCGGTGATAGCTTTGTACCTGTCCTTAGTGCTGAAGTTGTGCTAACTGTTGCCAATGAGGTCTTACTGATTTTTCTGTTTATGATAAAGTCTCCATACTAGTATAGTAACTGTGTGTTAAAGAGTCGCTGATAGCTTTGTACCTGTCCTTGGTACTGACGCTGTGCTTATTGTTGCTAGAAGTGCTGATTTTCTCTCTGATTTTCAAATCTTATATATTGCTGTTGCAGGGCTGAGATTTTCCTGTAGTGTTTCCTGTGAATCGTTTTGCCAAGTCTATATTTCTATCTTGCAGTGATGCAAGTCATTCATATATTTTCATGAAATATCAAAACTTTTCTGCAAACCTTGAGTCTGGTATTTTGAAGATACTAGTAGTTCATTTGTCCCACTTTCCAGCTAATGTGTACTGATGACTGTTTTCCTGATAATGAAGATCAGCTCTACATGTCATCTTCATCTGAATAATACATCAAGGATTTCTCCTGCTCCTTGTCTTGCCAATAATCAAGTCTATTGGGCCATACCAATGTGTTTCATTGGTTCTTAAATGTTTTAAAAAGTTAATTCAGAGCACAATTGTCACAGAAGGCTGGGAAGAAAACTTTAGATTTTATTTTATTGTTATGGTAATAGCAAGCGAGGTTGTTTGGAGGGGGGTCTTGGCCCTTCTGCAGTAAAGAGATTTTGGAAATGTAGGAGGGGGGGGGGGAGTTGGCATTCTATGGATTTGGAGGATTTTGTTTGGAGGGTCATGTCAATATTGTTTTCATAATTGTAAATGTTAGGGTGATGGCATATTACTATTGTGCTAAAATGCGCTAGCTAGAAACCTGGTCTGTCAATATTTTTCTCCTGAACCTTTGTATACCAAAGTACAGACTTCCCCTCAGTTTGTTATCATGTTGATCTTCCAGTTCAGTGTTAATGTTGTAGTCTTTAAATCCTATAACCAACAAATTTAGTTGTTGTTGCCTAAACACCCCCTTCTGGCAATCCAGGGAAAGTAGTGGTACTCAGGACAGCCCATCGCAGATGAGGGGAGGCCCAATTATCGGTGCTATGCTCGTATGAAAACTGCATCGATCGCTATCTGTAATGTTGTGTTGGAGTACCACAATTGAGTGGGTTACAAGTCATGTCAACAGTCCTCAACAGAGCTTATTGTTTCTTGAATATCTTACAAAAAGATAACAGGCTATCCTTGAGTATGAATAAGTACTTGTATACATGTCTGTGGTAAAGCTGTTTTTTTACCATCAGTCAAAGTTGTGTCAAGTACATTTTGGTGTTATGGGGTTGCACATTTATTTGCCTAGGCACAAAGTTTTCATATACTCTTCTGTTAATGTTCAGATTCAAGAAAAGAACCAAGGAAAAAGATGTTTACTTGCTGTAGTGTTGTTAGATTCTTCCCACATGCTACTGGTTCTGGCTGGAGATATATTTCCAACCTGTCCCTGTACTGGAACTGATGTGAGTAGTGTTAGTAGTATGGAGTGGGAAGATGGGGTTGTGCCTTAAGGCACCAAGTTTTCATGATGTATTTTCCCCTGTCCCAGTACTGGAGCCGATGTGTGCTGATGGCATGCAACAATGATTAAGGGCTGTTCATTTGCCCAGGCACTTAGTTTTCATGTTCAAATGTTACTGTTAAGATTTAAGAAAAGATCCAAATTAAGACGTTTGCTTGCTGTAGATAGAATCTTCACACATGCTGCTGCTGAAGACATATTTCCCACCTATCCCTGATGTGAGTTTTAGAGGTTGTACATTTGCACATAAATTTGCTTCTGATACTGTTCAGATTTAAGGAAAGAACAAAGGAAAGACTTTTGCTTGTTGTGGGCAGAATCTTCCTTCACACATACTACCTGTCATGTAATGGCCCTGATATGTGCTGATGGCATGCAGCATGGATTAGGGGTTGTCCATCTGCAGCCTGACAGACGGGGTCAGATTTGATGGATGTTCCTGTGGTTATCGAAGCTCTGACCACTCATCTGTGCTCGGCTAAGTAAATGCTGTGCTTTCATGTCCCCATATTCCGGGGGTGCAGTTTTGGGTCATGCACTACTTAGGTGTGGGATGCAGGTTGGGGAGTTAACTGTCCAATTGTGTTATCCTACGTCAGAGAATGTTTCAAAGTTTGTATCCTTTGAGATCATACCATTTCCAGCTCGGATCGTGTCAAAATGTTATCTTTTTATGTTGCTATACAATGATTTAGGTGTATGAGCGTTGTGGAGGTTTTCTGATTGCCCATCCATGATGGTTCTTTGTGTGGGCGAACTTTTTGATTTGACAACGCCATCTTTTGTCATCGTTTTAGATCACTGATGCATCATGCCCATCAACACTATCATGGACATTTGAACACAAAGCCAGAACAAAAAACAGTACAAGAGCAAATGATTGTCTTTCTCTGCTTGAAGTTGTTTTCTTCATTAGATTATCCTGAATACTGCATTCCTAGAAGTCCTCCCTCCTCTTTTGCATGACTCACATGTTTTCCATGGATAATGTTTTGTTGGGTGGGGAGGGGGGCTCAACCTGAGGCAAGCACATGTAACGGCATGTATGACTCATAGCAGCTAACCAGTAACAGCATTCCATACCTCATTAGGAAACCACTGGACAACTTATTCCCTTTGGTCAGGCCAGTCCCATTGACCTGTGTTCCCATCTGTCAATCATGTAACCTGCATGTCAATCAACCGTCAGAAAAGTCTGCAGAAATGTCAATCACGTCGGGATGAGTTTTGTGACAGTGTAGCCTCCCGACGTGCCCTCTGGTGACCCCAGCTCCTCGGAATGATGGGACAGTATATGATTGGGGTCGGAGCGCCCCATGTTCCATGGTGACATCGCCCACCCACGTTAGGGCTTCTAATCTAGAATCTGTGTTATCGTTTGATCCCAGGTCAAACTCTCTGACCTACAAGCCAGGTCCCCCCAGCTTGTAATCAGAATGTAATGTGCATACTGCTTATAAACATGTACAGTACAGCATACAGTATGTAGCCTGGTGTCCTAGCCTGTTATAGCTACTGTATAATATTATATACATGTACAGTACAGCATACAGTATGTAGCCTGGTGTCCTAGCCTGTTATAGCTACTGTATATATAGATGTACAGTACAGCATACAGTATGTAGCCTGGTGTCCTAGCCTGTTACAACTACGGAGTCTCTTTCGTCCACTTTGGTGAACAGTGCTCTATAATAATGGCTGTTGCATACAATCTCTCTTTGGATTCAACTATATAAGAACCTATAGGCAGGATATTAACCTTACATACGCGAGCATAACTTTATTTTCTGAATCTACAGAGCCTCTTCCCTCTTCTTAAAACATGCGTAAAGAAAGTTTTTTTACAGAATTTCTCTATTACATTGTTTTGAGATAACATAATTTATGTGGACATTTCCTCTTTTGTCAAACATGCATATTTATTGTCTGGTTGCAGTGCATTTAGAAGAGATTTGCGCATACGTATGTGTGTAACAGAGGAGACTTTTGGACTCTGTTTGCATCATGATTTTCCACTTCAACCTCATCCTTTTTACACTTTTGAACCAACAGATTAACTTGACACGGCCAGACCAAAGGTCACTCTTAATTTTCCATCCCATGCTCCAATCTGCCGGCATGAGTCACCGGCCCGTATGGGGGGATGTGCGAGGTCGCTCCCACCGCACAGATTACCTAAAATGGCCATGCTCCGGCCGGCAGATTGACCACACACTTAGCTCCATACAGCCACACGTGAGGGCTAAGGCTGTGCCATTGCCGGCTACAGGGGCAGGGGGCGAACTAGTCTTTTTCTGTTCCCTGTCATTTTTATGATTCATTATAGTTTCTACTGAGCCTATATTTTTTTCAGCTTGATCATTAGTGTTGAGATTTTCTGACAATCTCAAAAATTGTAACCTTTTTGATCAGTGACAGTTTAATATTTCACCCTGGAATTTCCTAGCGATACTTTAGCTGCGACCGTCCATGGCTGCTTATTGATTTTTACGGCATCTTATTTCAGTCACGTTGACAATTTTCAGGGAAGGCTGACCAGCATTACCCAGGGATCCTACCATGGTCAGTGGAGAGCCTCTCGTATGTACATGCTAAACATGGGCTCCAGACATGCACCATTACTTACCTTACTCACTGTAGAGCCTGCAAAGATGTTTGTATCTTTTTTCACTCTCCCAAGATGTTTTTCTGCAAATTGTCGGTTGTATTTTAGTTGGGTATTTTCAGCCCCTTCATTATGGCAATTTTCAATCTTGGAATGAGTGGAGAGTGAGACTGGATGTGTTCAATGTGACATCAAACACTTAAGTTTATTTCTTATGTGTTTCTGCAGGTCCTAGCCAGTAGGCAGCAGTGCATCATGGGAAGTCGATGGAGAGGATATGACATCTACAGAGATGGTGAGTTCACACTAGCTTTTTTCTAGCAAGTAGTTCTGAACGGTCTCAAAATCAAGTAAAAAGCAAGCTGAAGTCTGACTAGATTCCCTCCAGAATCTAACACATGCTTAACGTTTTCTGGTGGTACATATGATTTCTTAGTGATGTACATTATAAATGGTATGTGACAAGCTTAGCTTCTTGCTTAAATTAACAGTTGCTAGACGAACAAGTGATCTTAGATATATAAGAAGTATAATTGTGCTTTTCCATGGTTGAAATAGCACATGTGCATCTACAAGGTACTAAAATCATGGTGGTCATTATTCAGTGCTGTGAGGTGTGTTTTTATTCAGTGCTGTGAGGTGTGTTTTTATTCAGTGCTGTGAGGTGTGTTTTTATTCAGTGCTGTGAGGTGTGTTTTTATTCAGTGCTGTGAGGTGTGTTTTTATTCAGTGCTGTGAGGTGTGTTTTTATTCAGTGCTGTGAGGTGTGTTTTTATTCAGTGCTGTGAGGTGTGTTTTTATTCAGTGCTGTGAGGTGTGTTTTTATTCAGTGCTGTGAGGTGTGTTTTTAATCAGTGCTGTGAGGTGTGTTTTTATTCAGTGCTGTGAGGTGTGTTTTTATTCAGTGCTGTGAGGTGTGTTTTTATTCAGTGCTGTGAGGTGTGTTTTTATTCAGTGCTGTGAGGTGTGTTTTTATTCAGTGCTGTGAGGTGTGTTTTTATTCAGTGCTGTGAGGTGTGTTTTTATTCAGTGCTGTGAGGTGTGTTTTTAATCAGTGCTGTGAGGTGTGTTTTTATTCAGTGCTGTGAGGTGTGTTTTTAATCAGTGCTGTGAGGTGTGTTTTTATTCTTTATTTACATCAATATTTGTGGAGCATTAGCAGCTGGGCTCCCCATGGTAGACGAAACACTGTCAGTGTGTGCTGAGGAAAGATTTCACTCTTGAACTTTAACCTTTGAACTTCTGTCTATCTCTAATGATAACAGTTTTCTCTGGAGGTTTGCTCCATAGTGCTGAAATGTATATCCTGAGAAAGCTTAACTTAACTACCTGGGAACCAGTTTGATAATGGACATGCCTTTGGTGCTGAAATCTCATTGGTTATTACTCAGTGCTGTGAGGTGTGATGAAATGGGTGTCCCAAGGGGGCTTAGCAACATGGAAACCAGTTTGATAGCCAAGCAGGAGAATAGCTATTGTTAAACGAAAAACATGTCAACCAGCATCCCAACACAGTACGGCCCTAGAACCTGTCAAGTCATCCTCCTCCTGTCACAAAGGAACCTTTATCCCTGTTAGTGTTACCATAAAGCCTCCCAAAGGATATTGTAAATACCAGAGATTGTAAATTACAGAACTTCAAACGGAAAGTAAATGCCCACCTCTGCACCACTTACCAGTGTACTGTATTGTAAAATGTTATTCTGTTAAGCACAGCTGCTAATGATGAGGTGGTGGACACAGCATAAATAAGAAAATACAGGGATGTTATTTTGGGAGTTAAGTATTTACTGTTAAGTGGAAACTGAAAAATGCAAACATAAACCACCACAAAAACCTCCCCTTTTTACAGTACTGCAAAGTAAGGAAGTGTAATTGTTTCTTTCCTTGGTGCTGAAATCCTGGTGGTTGTTAATCGGAGCTGTAAGCTGTGGAAATGAACATCCTGTGCAATAAGGAAACCTCCAAACTGTTGAGAAGTGGGAGATACAGGTGCTGATAACCCTGACAGTCTGGCTTATTGCTGTTTGAGCCTTGGAGGAAAGTTCCGTCTCCGAGAAAGATGTGGCCTGATTTGATATGGCTGCAGGCCTGACATTTGGCTGGTTTGTGCCTCTGGAGTAGATGTGGGTTGATGGGAGTCAACGGTCATTTTCTATCCAGGGCTCGAAATACTTTTTTTCTGTCGATGTACCCAGGTGTAGGTAACATTGAAGTTACTTGCACCATTCAAATATACCCCAGAAATGGATAAAACAACCTTTTGAAATACTTTGTACACCTTTTTGCTAACAAAGTAACTTGCATTGTAGGTAAGAGAATATACTGCCATAGAGACAAAATGAAAAGTTTCAACCAGTACAGCAATGAAAAATCCACTTTCAATGCATGTACTAAACAGTGCATAACCTGGTGCATGTAGACATCAGAAATAATTGCACAGCCCAAATTTTATGTGCAGGTACCTGCATTTCAAGCCCTGATGTGGGTTGATATGAATGAGTCAGCTGTCATTTCCCATCCAGCACCTGGTGACTGCTGCTGGGTTCATGTCTGCAGATGGTTGAACAGACAGGTCGATGCCCCCATCTCTGAACACCAAGGGTTCAACGAACCCTTTCCCTGCTGCTCAAGCGTGGCTCTGGCTATGTAGTCCAATATTGCTGCCGAGATGAATGAAGTGTAACACATTAAAGCCCTGTACCTCCTACAGGCTATGGGCTGCAGTTTATATTCACTGTAACTTCAGCATTTCAGAATCATCATATTCAAGTCCAGCATTTCAAACCTGTAGTGCTCAAATTTACATGCATCCAAGACAAGTGGGGGTATTTTGTTTAATTGTGGAAGAAGAGTGCTTGTAGGTTCTATTGGCTTTTTTCTGTGTTGATGGTTTTTTGTTTGGTCAGTTTGGTGTCGTTCTCTGCACCTTTCATTGATTCTGTCACTCCAACCATTGGGTTCAGGTGTGGAGCTGAACGCTGTTATATTGAAGTAATTTGTCACCAGGGGACCACTTCAAACGTTCAGCCTTGTTCCTGCAGCATTTTCAAGGGGATCATTTCAAAAATATAACCTTCTCTAGTTTTGGAAAAAGTACTTCATATGAAATAGTTGTAAGTGTAAGGGGCCTCTGCACTACATGTAGATAGTTGTAAGCAGGGCTCTAGCCAGCTCGAATTTTTTTTCCGTCAGCCAATATTCATTGTTGCAAAAACCACGAAAATTAAGTTAGAAAGACGGAACTGAGACCTTGAAAAACAGGTTTTTAATGAGATTATCGTATGCGAAAGGGTGCCAACACACTAAAGTCAACAATCATGACAATAGCAAAACAAACAATGTGTGACTTTCCGACCGTGGCCAGCGTCCCCAAGCCGCCTGTAGCTTCCACCAAGAATTTTTGTCTGCAAGGTTGACGGATTGGTTTAAAAAATTTTCCATCACACGCAGCAAATTTCCGTCAATTGACGGAAAAACAGACGCTGGCTAGAGCCTCTGCACTGCCTAAAAAAAGTCTTGAAGTTAGATTTGCATCACCAACACACGTAGGCGTGACAAGTGAGTCAATGCGCTATCACCCGCTGCTGTGCACGTGCCTCCAAACCTGACGTGTTGTGCCAAAAGCCAGTTTTATGGTTTCACAGATTCAGACGCAGATACAGATAAGGGTATTGATGTACATTTTGTAGGTAGTGCTTTTGACAAGCTCCTGCATGTATGTACGTGTGCAACGTGACTGACTAGTACTAGTAGGCATTTCACGTTTCATGAAAACTGTAAAATTGGTGGTCGAAAGTGACACTGAACATTAGGCTGCCATGTTGTACAAAACCAATCAATGAATGGAACTTCAAATTAAAGCATTTAGAGTATCCATACTACCTCTAGCATTATTTCTTCCAGTCATAAATTTGACTGTGAATGTCACTGACTGGTAGATTCCAAAAGTAATTCCCTCGGTAGTTTTTAACTCCATCAAGGACAATTTAGCTGTCATGTGACATTTATTCCATCACAAGCTGTTCAGTCAGTCGAGTCTGTTCTCTATAATTTCTGTGTCCGTTTCACCAAAGGCCCGCCCTTCCAACAAAAGGGGTGCCTGGAAAAAACCTGACCCCGAATTTTAGATCGGTTTGCGAATCACAGGCGAACAAAAGGCTGGTTGACAACCGCCTATCACCGTATCAGGTTTGCTCTTTAGCCGGGATAAATCGATCACAGAAGCCCCCGATTGTCGCTGGATGGGGAGGATTTGTCGGACTTCTTTCTGAGAGGATGTCGGGATGGTTTTCTCTGGTTTAATGGGCAGGGATGTATTTATATTGACAATGGGGCTTGGCCATGTCCTTTGATCTGTTTCTACCCATTACATTGTTCAATGAACTATGGTTGAGATGCTGTCAGGAGGATTGGCTAGTCGATATTCTCACATTGTGTGCATGTCTTGAGACAAACAGGTCACATTTGCACTTGGCTAACAAACCTTCTCCACTAAAAATGTTCAGGTCTATGTAAAAATATTGTGTTTCCTGTTTCAGTCCTTAGAAAATTGGGGTTGGTACATGTAGGTAGGATTTCTTTTGTTTCTTCTTTTTTTTTCAGGCTTTTGCCACAACTCTAGTGATACAATACATTTTAACAAGGTAAAGCCAAAATGCATGAGGACACATATTTTAAATGCCAATACTTAATACTTAATACACAATAATTTTGTGCGTAATGGTTACAAATCTGTGGATCGTTTATCTTTCATTAGATAAGACAAACCGTTTTTTTTACTATAATAGGAAGCAGGCTGAATAAAAATTCTAATTCTGGAATGTGACACCACTGTCCATAAAAAAAAAGGCTAGGGTTGACAGGTTGTTCTAGGGTACGTGTGGAAATGCCACATGGGACCGCGTAGCGCAGTGGGACCGTGTTCGCCCCGTGACCGAGAGGTTGCGGGTTCGAATCTGTCTGCCGTGTTACCGATCTTGTGCCCTTGGGAAAGGCACTTTACACGGCTTTCCTCACTATACTCAGGTGAAAATGAGTCCCTAGCTTCGGCTCACGGTGATTTACATCATTTACCCGGACGGGAGACCTGGCGCATATGAAAGGGTATGTCACCCTTCAAGGGGCGGTATAACCCCGTCGTGTGTAAACATGTGCGAACATGTGCAATCACGTCGACCGATGATGTATGTTCGTCTGTATCTCTGTGGATCTGCCGCTACCAGCCCAAAGCTGCCTAGGCAGATCCGTGTAATGAATTGTATCATTGGCAAATAAATAAATAAATGCCGGAAACAACATTTTTCCTAGGTTTTAGGTCAGTTCTGCGAAAGCTGAAACAACAACTATCTACTACTAGTAGGCACAAATCATGAAAGATTTATGATAGGAGTTTTCCATTCTTGTTCATAGCAGAAGAAAAGTCAGGTTCTCTTCTCCACAAGTTCCGAAGAGAACTCCATTTCCTGTCTACTCACAGATAGCACAGACACGATATGTGGGGTAGGGTAGCGGCGTCACCATCACCCGACCGGCGGAGGTACGAAAGCCACGATGGTTAGAGGAGGGGAGGGGGCATCTGGAATGGGTTAGGGGAGGTTCACTAATGCTTCTGTGATCCGACAGGAAATGGTACTTTCCTCCCAGGTTTAACAAACTTGAGCAGCACACCTTAGGTATGGTGAGTTCTCCCTACGGTACATGGTTATGGTTACATTTCATTTTATTGATTATCAAAAGATGTATTGAAAATGCAAGTTTGTCTCATAAAAATTTAATGCTTGACGCTGGAAATGATTTTTATTATACAACAATTGAGAAAAAGGGTCACTGCCCAACTATTACCCTTCCTGGTACGTCACCTTGAGACACTTCTACCCTTTTTAGGTCATGCCCGAATGTAATTTATTGGTTTTGGGATTAAAAAAAGTAGTGCTGAACAGGACGTTGACATGGAGAAAGGCAGCTGTACTTAAGTACACACAATGTCAGGGAGTGGATATAGCCATACACAAGTCTTCCTCTCAGCCATGTGTTGTTATCATGAACTGTTGCTCAGTTTTTATCTAAATTGTCTGAGGACCAGGGAATTGTTTTGTGAGATAATTTTTTTTCTTCTGTTAAGTGGGTCAGTGACCGACACTTTCACTAGGGCAGGGTCAGTGCTTTTAAACCATTAAGTGCTGCGGCGGGGCTGTGGCGTGATTACCCGCATAGGAAACATTACAGACAGGTTTGGGTGTAACAAGCGGCATAGGAAACAGTACCGGCAGGTTTGGGTGTAACAAGCGGCATAGGAAACATTACAGGCAGGTTTGGGTGTAACAAGCCGCATAGGAAACATTACAGGCAGGTTTGGGTGCAACAAGCCGCATAGGAATCATTACGGACAGGTTTGGGTGGAACAAGCCGCATTGGAAACTACATGGTGAAGGGAGCAGCAGGGTTCGTGGCCTGATCACACCAGAGCAGGTACCGGTTAGGTCACTTTTATCTGTGGGGTAACCTATATCCATTATATTTGAAAATGGGATGTTTTGGGATTGTCAAGTCAAAAAGATGGTACTTTCACACTGCAATATAGCAATGTTCATGGTCTGATCACACCAGAGTTGGTACAGGTTATGATCACTTTATTGTGCAACAATTGTACAAGGTACAAAGCATGGCATCTACTGATACATAACTACAGTTCTATAAGGTTAATCTACTTAATACTAGGGTTCATAGTATGGGATGAAAACAGTCCTTTACAATCATTGGATGGATTTCTAGCGTCTGGACATTCTTTCATATATTTTCCTAAAAGTATGTAAACCGTGCCAGGGTTGTTTCATGTCATAATGTATTTAGATTTACTATTTAAGTTCATTGAGGTAAGTCCCGGTATGTAAGATGATAGCCTTGTGTACAGTGAATTACGTATTGCAGAATATTTGGTGTATACAATCAGAAAGTGATATTCGTCTTCTATTGGCTCTGGACAGAATAGGTGAGCTGGGTGGGATGATATGCTTATCCTGTACAACTCGTTTGTCAGGTGAGTCGGGAATTCACGATGCATGTACTGTACTTGGTGGAGTAGTGGACATGTCGATGGGCATCCCATACTTAAAGTTTGAGTTGGTTGCTAATGTTTTGATTTGTATACCCCTAATCTACAGTTAAGGTCAGCAGCTTAAGTTAAGAAGTGATGCAGTTATTTTCTACAAGTTTACAAGCCGTAACTTAAGGGAATAGACTAGGATGTGTAAGTTGTATTCTCTAACTTTAAAGATTTTTGGTTGGGGTTAAGGGATTTCTATTATAAATCACTAAATCTTGTCCAACAATTACCAGTTTTACATTTTGTATATGATATAAGATATGGACTGGAGAGACGGTACAGTCATTCTGATAGGATAAATAGGACAGCTTCTCAACTGGCTGACTTTCATTTTAGTCAATTGCTCAGCCACTAATTTGTTCTTGGTATTTTTAGCACAACTCACTTTAGATCATGTCCAACAACTACCAGTTTTATATCATATAAGATATGGACTGGACAGTGGGTAGAATCATTCTGATGGTATAAATAGGACAGCTTCTCTGTTTGAGTTGATAATTGCTTGTTTTGAAGCATAATCAGTGGTTGTTTTCTGGGGACTCAACTGACTGACTTCCATTTTAGTCAACTGTTCAGCCACTAATGCGATTCTGTCAATAAGTGGTTCCAATCTCCACATCAAAACCCACTAATGGCCAGCAATAGCCACACAGGAGAGAGCACATTGTTGCTTTATGTCAATAGTCACACAGGAGAGAGCACATTGTTGCTTTATGTCAATAGCCACACAGGAGAGAGCACATTGTTGCTTTATGTCAATAGCCACACAGGAGAGAGCACATTGTTGCTTTATGTCAATAGCCACACAGGAGAGAGCACATTGTTGCTTTATGTCAATAGCCACACAGGAGAGAACACATTGTTACTTTATGTCAATAGCCACATAGGAGAGAGCACATTGTTGCTTTATGTCAATAGCCACACAGGAGAGAGCACATTGTTGCTTTATGTCCTCTCCTACTCATCTGTGAACACTAGTACTGTAAACTTGTTTATTTTCCTGGGTTTCATGACTCAAGTTTGCATTAGGATATGGGAGAGGAAAGGCAGTATAAGCAGGTTTGCAGTTGAAACAATGTTGTAGAATAGCATTGACACAAAATTATCTGTGGTGTAGGGATTTTGCAGTAAGTAGCCACCATGAAAACTGCAAAAATAAAATCATACAAAACATCCAAAGATACACATTTTCCAAGTAGAGACAGGAACAATATGTTGATAGGTCATTTGTGAATAGGATTTTTCATACACAGCCAAGAGGTTCTTTCCTGAATTGTCTTGTAAACAGCTGATCGAGCCAAATGTCAGCTAACATGTTTGCTTGTTTGTTTGTTTATCACAGAAAACGGCCCAGTGGAGACAGTAAACAACCAACCATACCAAATATCAGTTATCTAACTTGTTTGTTTGTTTGTTTATCGCAGATAACGGCCCAGTAGAGACAGTAAACAACCGCTCGTACCAAATCCACCCGAACCCCTCCGCCCTGATGTCTAACTTGTTTGTTTGTTTGTTTGTTTATCGCAGATAACGGCCCAGTAGAGACAGTAAACAACCGCTCGTATCAAATCCACCCCAACCCCTCCGCCCTGATGTCTAACTTGTTTGTTTGTTTGTTTGTTTATCACAGATAACGGCCCAGTAGAGACAGTAAACAACCGCTCGTACCAAATCCACCCCAACCCCTCCGCCCTGATGTCTAACTTGTTTGTTTGTTTGTTTGTTTGTTTGTTTATCACAGGTAACGGTCCAGTAGAGACTGTCAACAACCGCTCGTACCAAATCCACCCCAACCCCTCCGCCCTGATGTCTAACTTGTTTGTTTGTTTGTTTGTTTATCACAGATAATGGCCCAGTAGAGACAGTAAACAACCGCTCGTACCAAATCCACCCCAACCCCTCCGCCCTGATGTCTAACTTGTTTGTTTGTTTGTTTGTTTGTTTGTTTATCACAGATAACGGCCCAGTAGAGACAGTAAACAACCGCTCGTACCAAATCCACCCCAACCCCTCCGCCCTGATGTCTAACTTGTTTGTTTGTTTGTTTGTTTGTTTGTTTGTTTATCACAGATAACGGCCCAGTAGAGACAGTAAACAACCGCTCGTACCAAATCCACCCCAACCCCTCCGCCCTGATGTCTAACTTGTTTGTTTGTTTGTTTGTTTGTTTGTTTATCGCAGATAACGGCCCAGTAGAGACAGTAAACAACTGCTCGTACCAAATCCACCCCAACCCCTCCGCCCTGATGTCTAACTTGTTTGTTTGTTTGTTTGTTTGTTTATCGCAGATAACGGCCCAGTAGAGACAGTAAACAACCGATCGTACCAAATCCACCCCAACCCCTCCGCCCTGATGTCTAACTTGTTTGTTTGTTTGTTTGTTTATCACAGATAACGGCCCAGTAGAGACAGTAAACAACCGCTCGTACCAAATCCACCCCAACCCCTCCGCCCTGATGTCTAACTTGTTTGTTTGTTTGTTTGTTTGTTTATCGCAGATAACGGACCAGTAGAGACAGTAAACAACCGCTCGTACCAAATCCACCCCAACCCCTCCGCCCTGATGTCTAACTTGTTTGTTTGTTTGTTTGTTTATCGCAGATAACGGCCCAGTAGAGACAGTAAACAACCGCTCGTACCAAATCCACCCCAACCCCTCCGCCCTGATGTCGTCCACCACAGCAGACATCCACCAGTCCGACCGCACCAACTCCAACGTCCCGCCCAACACGTTAAACCTCCAGTCGTCACTCAACGACGCCATGAACGCGGCCACGCGGACCACCACCGGAGGAAAGAGCCGGAAGAAATACGCCACGACAGACCTGTCTTCCATGGGCATCCCCGCGGGGCTGTCCGAGCCGACCTTGAACCAGACTAGCGTCACCACGGACGACCTTCACCGCCTGCGCGCCGGCTCACAGTCCAAACGGAAGGATGCGGACTCGCCCAAGGCGCCCGCAGTCCAGAACGCCAACCAACCGGCGGAGACGTCCCGAGAAACGACCGGCTACTCGTCCAAACGGAAGGGCTTCCTGGATTACTACGCCGACCTTGAGAAGTCGGCGAACACGAAGGTCGCGGAGGCGTGGGAGAAACAGCTTCCCGAGGAGAACACCAGAATAGCTCGGATCGAGGAGAAACTGAAGCAGCCTCCGCCGGACAGCGCCAGTCTGTCGGAGCCGCCCAAACCGGAGCTGGGACCGGTGGCGAAGCTGGCGCTGGAGAGGTGCGAACAGAACAGGAGAACGAGAGTCAGCTCTGACATCCAGCACTACAAAGGTGAGGGGCTCTGTTGTTATATTTACTTAATTGTGTACTTTAGAGAAGGAGGTACTGTTTTTGGTTGTGTTTTTGTGTTTTCAGCTCTGACAGTGAGCAGTTCTGTTGGGATATTTACCTGCTTGAAGAATGATCATCTTCAATGGGATACTATTTTTGGTTGAATGTGTATTAAAAAAAGATGTGTTTGCAGCTATAACTTGAAATCTTTTTGATAGCTTTGTCCAATTTTTGATAGATTTGTCCAATTTTTGATAGATTTATATGAGCTCAGGGTAGTTAGTGAGGTTTCTATGTATAAAATATGGTGATTTTGCATCCCCTGTCAGTATGTTCAATTCAGCTTAACGCCCCGTCCTAAGGATTTTTGGTTCCATGCGTGTCGAAGGAGCGACAGAGCCGGAATCGAACTCACGGCCTCTAGTTCCAGTGGCAGGGCCGCTAAGCACTGGACGCATGTTACCTGTAGAAAGTCATTAGGCTGCTACAACATGCATCCTGAATGTCATGTGGGACAGGAACCACAGTCCCCTGACACCCAGGTGATTAATGACATCCAGACCACATGTGAACAGGTCTGGTGAAGGTTATTTTGTTATTGGGTGGGCGACTACACTCTCTTCACAGCCAGGGGCTGAATTGTAAGGTCTTTAGCTTAGAATAGGAAGCTTACAATATGATTTGTGTAAAATAGTTTTAGAAAAAAGGCAAGTCATATGCTACCTGGTACGCCTTGAAGTGTGGTGAAGGACAAGACTACTCCCTGTACAAACTACTCTACACCCGGTGGTCTGTGCACAGACGGAGAAAAAGTGATTTGACAAATTTGTTAAGCAGTTTTAGAAAAAAGGCAAGTCATATGCTACCTGGTGCAGCCTGAAGTGTGGTGGAGGATAAGACTACTCCCTGTACATGCAGGCACTCTACATTGTATCTGCCACCCCGGTGGTCTGTGCACATGTAAGCAGTCCTGGTGGAGAAAAAGTGATTTGACAAATTTGTTAAGCAGTTTTAGAAAAAAGGCAAGTCATATGCTACCTGGTTCACCCTGAAGTGTGGTGAAGGACAAGACTACTCCCTGTACATGCAGGCAGTCTACATTGTATCTGCCACATGGGTGATGACCTCTGCACATGTGAACAGGCCTGGTGGAGAAAAAAAAGATTTGCGTAAAGCAGGTGTAAAAAAAAAGGCAAGTTGCAGTGCTCAAAATATCCTGAGATGCCTCCTGAGTGTGGTGAATTGAAGGACAAGGCTGTAACTCCCTGTAGTACAATTGTATCTATCTGCCACCCTGTGATAAACGACATGCAGGCAGCATCAGACAGGCCTGGTAAAAAAAGAGAGATCATATAAAGCAAGTTTACAAGAAAAAGGCAAGTCATATATGCTATACAGTCAAATGTGGTAAAGGACAAGACAACTTCTCGCAAATACCTGCCACACTGGTGATAAGTAATCATCAGAACAGGTCTGGTAGAGAAAAAGAGATCTGTATAAAGCAACCAGAAAACAAGAAAAAGGTTTAAAAGAAAAAGGCATGTCATATATGCTATACAGTCAAATGTGGTGAAGGACAAGACAACTCCTCGCACATACCTGCCACCCTGTGATAAATGACATGCAGGCCGCAACAGAACAGGCCTGTCCACAACATCATTAATTCTGCCGCCCCAGCGGGAATTATCGTCCGCTCGACAAGAATGCGAGAATTTGTCGGACGTCCGCAGCGCTAATAAACGCCATCCGTCATCTCCCCGCCACCGTTTTCACCTGCAGGAGATAATGTCTTCTTCCCGGTCCTTTTGCCCTCTAATGTGCCGAGCCAGCAACTTTTGGGTGGGAGACAAACGACTTGAAGAGAATTGCACTTCCTTGTCGGGAACTTTTGCCCCCGTGGATCGCTGTCTGCGTGATTTAGGAGGCTTGACCTGCCATTTGCCTTGTGACATTTGCATTGTACTTTGAAAGATATGCTCCAAGATGGCAGATGAAAAATTGCTCACACTGTTGCAGAAGTTTTCGAATAACTAGAAACTCAGGTTTGACATATTCTGAAATCATCAGATTCAGTAACAATTGAGAATAGACACCTCCGTATCCTTGAGAACTCTACTATGACTTTGTGGCATTAGATTTGGCTAGTATTTGAGAAGAATGCTCTAAAGGTTTAGAATATAGTCTTTGGTTCTGTCCAATGATCATGAAAGTAAGACGTTAATCGTCAGTAAAAGATCTGTATAATTTTCATACGATACCTCGTCTTTCAAGTCAGAATTGTGGGTTTTTAGTCATCTTGTACCTTTGCCCCCTCTCTCCTTACAGAGGACCTGTTTATTGTCTTGTTTCTTTATTGTGTACCTAACATTGTAACCTGATACCCCCAGCTCCAGTTACGGAGGACCTTTACGCCACCAGCGCGAAGACGAAGGTGGAGGCAGACAGGTTAGAGCGCCCACGGGACCTTCCCGAGCGCCCCAGGGACCTGCCCGTGCCCCGGTCCATCAGCGATGAGGGCTACGACGGGATGTTCAGCTCCCCGGAGGCAGACCACCAGCCGACACCTTCAGTCGACGAGGATGATGATGATGATGATGATGATACAGAGGTGGAGGATGAGACTGATAATGAAGTGGAGGATGAAGATGTGGAACTGGAGGGTTATGAGAGGTAAGATGATGATGATGATGATGACGATGATGATGATGATGATGATACAGAGGTGGAGGATGAGACTGATAATGAAGTGGAGGATGAAGATGTGGAACTGAAGGGTTATGAGAGGTAAGACGACTTGATACGTCTATGAAAGTCTAAGACATCCAGGTAACAAGATTCCCAAGAAACTACTGTAAATGCAATTGAGTTTGCTGGAATTTATTTTGCGGCAGAAAAAGGACTTTTCGCGATGGTTTTAAGTTCGCGGTAGCACCATGCACTGTAGTCTCTTATTGCAGTGGAAAAATGTTCGCCGTGGTTTTAAGTCCGCGGTAAAGTGGCCACCGAGAAAACCGTGAACATTAAACCACCGCGAAAGTTTCGCATTTACAGAATATAGGTTTTTGAAACGGTCAGACATTTTGGGTAGCATATGCCGTCTTTTGTCTGTTACGTAGCATCTACAACCTTTCGTCAATCATTTACGAAAGGTAGTGGGTATTACCGGAAACATCTGATCGCTACCATTACATGTATCTATAAAGTTTTCTGAGCAACTGTTTGAGACGACTTGGTTTGAAAATGTAGCTTAAGATTTTCCATCCCTACATTACAAGAAGTGTTGTTACCAAAGCTGAACAGGTAAGTTACATGCATTTTTCTAGCTTATAGTTAGGATAAGTTCAGGCCACTCTAAAGTACTTCCATGGTTCTCCGACATTCTGAAGTAAAAAAATTCATCAATCGTCAAGATGAAATCATAGCGCTGTGAGGTAATTTTGAAGCTGACTACATCCACTTCCAGATACTACATGTACGTAGGTACAGACATTCCTCAAACAGTTGATTGTCCAGTCAGATCATCATTATCTTTGAAAAACCGAGAACCATCAAATCAAACTGGTGTGGCCTGAGTATCAAATATCAAACTTTACGTAAAGCAATCCCGGGAAGGTCTCGGATCAGCGTTGGCTGGTGTCAGGTTTCAGTCCCAGCCGTGTGATGATTAAAATCCGGGTAACGGCGGGTGTCCCAGCGGGGCGGTGGACGGCACAATACTTCAGCAGACCTGATAGCCCTGTCAGTGCTAGGGCTGATGGGGCCCAGGGGACTGACCTGGCCTAGATTGGTGAAACGGATTGGCCGGAGACTGTTTAACCCCGGGCCAGGCAAAATTATTTCTTTGGTTTCTGTTGTTTTGAAGTAAAAACTCAGCAAGCGGTCAAGACAGAACCAAAAGGCTTTGAGCAATATGTATAAATTATGTGACTGTTTTTACTGTCTGAAAATGTACCATTTGGGTACAGGCTTTTCCCTCAAATTTAAATGGTGGAACATCTTAGCTTGAGACTTTTTAAGGCTGAGCCAGTAGGCCATTTTATTTCCTGAGAAATAAGATTTGATGTAATTTTTATGTTGGTCTCCCAGTTTAGCATCATTTGTTTTGATATCAGAACCAACAGATTATATTGACAAGGCCCCATGGCTACTTCACAAACTGACCACTGACGGGTCAGTAGCATTACCTACTCAAATGCTGCAGCAAAATTAAATGGGAAACAGAAGTGCCCTGTTCACTGACCACTCATTTAATTTCCCCTTCAGTCCAGGTTTCTTCATCCCGTCATAATTAGTAGCCGGGCCTGGTGTCAATAGTTGATGCCGTAATTCAGGACTTCTTTTTTCGGCGACGTTTTTGGATCATCCGTATATCAAGTAGGATCGCCACCATTTTGGTGTCCGTGAAACTCAGAGTATATCCTGGATCCGAGTTCCCAAACTTGTCCCACTTCCATGCATTATTTATCAGGAGATGGAGAGAAGTGCCTTAGATTTTAGAGGTGCAAAAAGCTTTTTAATTGATTAAGGAAGTTATAGCTGCCTTTGGAGGGTGATAAAAGCTGAGAAATGACGCACTGTAGCGCACATCAGACACCGAAGCTGCCGTTTGTGCCCCCACGTTATGTGAGTTTGACTCAGTGTGTGCGTAAAGGTCTGTAGTTATGATGTTAATGTAACATGTACAACAATGTGTACAAGACGATGTGTCATGGATATATGTCATGATTGTGATTTTGACAGTTGAGCTTTCAATACCCAGTCCAAGTCATTTGCAAGATGTGCTTTTTGAATCTGATATCTTTGTCTCTGCTCAAACCTTTTTTAATCTAGTGCTTAAATTTTCCTGGTGGTCCAAATTGTATCTTTCAGTACGCTTAAACATAATCAATATCAAGATTATCAGTATAGATCTGTACGTGCATATATGTATGTACACTGTTCATCTAGTGAAAGGTAAAAAGACACCTTTTGGGAAAAATGTAGAACCTCACAGTGCTTTCTGGTTAACTTCAGTTCACAGCAATTAATTTTTTTGGCAGCTTTTAAAATATAATGCTAGATTGGAACATCAACAATGAAAATGGTCTCTGAGGGAAAGTCTGTACCAATGGTACTCACAGTTTCAGGGAGTAGATATAGTCAGATTCAAGTTCTCCACCTAGCTCTCTGTTTTCATGATGTCACTTTGCTACACTTGTACATAAAAAGTCTGCAAAACAATGAGTTGAATTGTTTTGGCCTTATACATAGACATAAAACTTTCACATCTAAGAATAGTTTGCCTGTAACTCAGCAAAGTTTTCTCCACAAAAGAATCTCACCCTCGGCACATCTCAGATTGGACATCCATCAGGATTTTGTATCTCGGCATGCCGAGAGTGCTGGACCGTGTCGGGAATCCCGGCGACCGTGTTGGGAATCCCGGCGACATTTCACCCAGTAATTTCCAGGAGGATAACCTTTCGTCATGCTGCTGTATCAGTCCAAAGCCGACACAGTCATATCCCCGATAAGACGTGACCTAGTTTCCCAAACGGAGGCAGTATCGACCCAAGAGTGACAACGTGCCTGCGCAGTGCTTGAAGTCTTGCCCAAAGATCTGTTCTTGGACTTGAAAAATATGTAAAACTTTAAGTACAGTCTGAGGGGAAAGCACAGAGTTTTTAGGGAGTGAATACAAATGTATAGTCAACTATTCTCCCTCCCCTTCTTCTGCTTTCTTGGTTATGGAAAATTATGGAAAAACATCGCATGCAGCCTGCAGCAGCCAGCTATAACTCACATTATGTAAATTGGATAGATATTACTTACTTCAAAATTAAAATGATTTTGATATTAACAGTACTGTAGGCTTAAAAATATATCCCAGAAACAATTTTTTAGGCAAAGTATGGACCCAAGACAGACAACCTGCCTGCACAGTCACTTAAAATGATGCAGGGAAAGTAAAAAAACATGTGGAATGTTAAAAGTATGAACTTCAACACAAGATTGGCAGTTCATGTTGAATAATTAAATGCCCAATATAGCCCTGGGAAATATAGGAGATATCTTTTATGTTACATAATTGCTTGGCCACTCTTGCAAAAAGAGTTTCCAGGTTCCATCTGTATACAAATGTAGGTGGTTGCTTAGCACCCTTCAGTGAAACCAGTCATGGCTACTGAAATTACTGAGAGGAGTTTCCAGAAGGTGTACAAGGTCCTGAAACCCTTCCGGTTTCATCTGTAGTTTCCACTGCCCAACATAGAAAACTTGGCACAGATTCTGAAGTCCTTCCATGAAACTGATACTACTAAACTACTGCTATACTGTCAGTCAGTCTCATAGAACATAGTGAAACTACCAAGGTGCTGCAGATAGTGTCATCGGACTGGTAGCTCCTACTAGTTGTAGGATATTGGAGACTTCTTCTAAACAACGAAGTTCACATTCTTACCTCAGCTGGTAAACCTAAAACCTTTCAATGTTTATAGCAATTGAAACTACCAAAAAGACCCGAATCGTTCAGTTTCACCCTTTTCCCCCATCCCACTCATTGTTTTGAACAGTCATCATGCTAAGACAAAACCTTTCATTTTCCCCCATTTGACCTTCGTCAGTGGAAGTAAAATGAACATTAGGCAGGACTCAAGGCTAGTTGCTCCCATAGCTTCAAGGCTTTATCCTGAATGTCTCCTCTGTCCCTTCCCCCAGATTTTCAAATTTCATGCCATGAAGTTCAGATTTTAGGACGGATGGGGTAATATTTCTTTCCGTCCCAACAAGCAACTTCCCATCCTGGGTCAGAGGGGCGGGTCCTGGAGACAACCCTGCTACTAGGACAGAACCTTTTAGTTTTCCCGTTACTATAAAACCTTTGAGGCTTTGTCCTCTGTCCCTTCCCCCAGACTCCACAGGCCCGAGGTGCGTGATGCTTTGCCTCCTCTGTCCCTCCCCCCAGACACCACAGGCCCGAGGTGCGTGATGCTTTGTCCCCTCTGTCCCTCCCCCAGACACCACAGGCCCGAGGTGCGTGATGCTTTGTCCCCTCTGTCCCTTCCCCCAGACACCACAGGCCCGAGGTGCGTGATGCTTTGCCCCCTTCCCCCAGACACCACAGGCCCGAGGTGCGTGATGCTTTGTCCCCTCTGTCCCTTCCCCCAGACACCACAGGCCCGAGGTGCGTGATGCTTTGCCTCCTCTGTCCCTTCCCCCAGACACCACAGGCCCGAGGTGCGTGATGCTTTGTCCCCCTTCCCCCAGACACCACAGGCCCGAGGTGCGTGATGCTTTGCCTCCTCTGTCCCTTCCCCCAGACACCACAGGCCCGAGGTGCGTGATGCTTTGTCCCCCTTCCCCCAGACACCACAGGCCCGAGGTGCGTGATGCTTTGCCTCCTCTGTCCCTTCCCCAGACACCACAGGCCCGAGGTGCGTGATGCTTTGCCTCCTCTGTCCCTTCCCCAGACACCACAGGCCCGAGGTGCGTGATGCTCTGAAGCCGCCGGCCATCATTAATACATAACTCTGCACCACAAAAGGGTTGATCCGCAGATAACTCGATTTTCCTCTCCCAACAGCAGGACCGAAATCAGGTTACGGTTTTCTCTGGGACGCTGCAAAACTGCTCGTGAAATCATAAGGCTGGAAAATTGCTCTCCCGCTGCCAACGGTCCAACCAAATTTCGCCATGTAATCACGTTATTGCACAACTCTGTGTGTGTAGCTATCTCTGCATGACAGTGATTGTGCATCTGTTTGACATGATGAGATTTGACGTGGACACAGAGACTCACCCAGACATAAAAGCACAAAGATAACAGCAGTAAAATTAATCAAGACTGCAGCAGTACTAGTCTGGGCGTAGGCATGATCCATGTGTGCAGACAGACTGTAGATTTGTTCTGACTAAAGCTTGTACCAAACAGTTAGGGAAATGTGAGTGGGAAACAGGCCTTACTTATGAAGGATGTGGCATGCATATGGCTGGAGAAAAGGTACGTACAGCAAATTTTCTTCTTTATTTTTGATTGAAATCTGAGTTGTAATTGTTTGAAATTTTATTTCTACCTTAAAAACACAAATCAACCTTCTGCCTTCTTTGTAGTAAGGTCACGAGGTGAGGGTCAGACAGAATATAACAAAGATACTCTTTTACATGATTGAAGTACGGAAATCCATAAACATATATCCTGACTCATACATGTACATAGTATACAATGTATTACAAATAATTGAGTCAAAGCAGGATTCCATTACAGAATGTTGTACAAGACCTGTATTTATAATTTACATTGAAACCATCATCCAGCTAAATATACGTAGGCTTCAAAATGGTACATAATCATGTATATAATGTAATGATTTTGATAAATAAATATTACATTGAAATTGTTTTATGCGATTACGTATGCAGTGAGAAAACTGCATAACGGGTAATGAAAATTTTATACATTGTACAAGACGTTGGTGAATACAGATAAAAAATTCAGATATTTTTGCTGATAAATATCGAAACAGAAGCATATGCTTCCCATCAGCGTGTGCATCTCCATAGAAGCCTGATGTAATTTGCCTGCTGTACGGAGATAACGGAAAGTTAAAAAATATTAGATTGGCTGGAATTTGGTATTGTCATAATGAAAGGACACAACAAGTTGGTTGTTCGTTTGGGGGAGATTAAGATATGAGATACCTTTATATTGTTAATCAAGAGTAATGCAGTTTACCTTTATATGCAGGGTAACTTATATCCGTTGTTTTTGAAATTGGTATTTAGGGATAGACAGTGTTTTCACATATTGCAATTTGAAACTGCTGTTTAAATACTGCTTTCACAAACAGCAGATATAGGTAAGCCCAAAGAAAAAGGTGAACCAGCATTATGGTTGCATTTGTAAATACTAACAATTAAATAAGACACATTTTGTTGTAGTACTTGTACATCTATGAGTGTGATTTGCTATATTTTCTTTGAGAAAGTTAAGATATTCTAAAATGATAAGAAAAAAAAATCACGACTGTACTCTCCAGGCCAGAGTCTACTCCAATATTCTAGCCCAACACTTTTATTCCCAGAGGTGTGTGTTTTGTATACTTCTGTCTACAGACAGCTGTGGTCTGCTCTGAGAGACTCAATACATTAACATTTGACAGATCTCTCTGATTCTCATGCCCAAGTCTGCCCAGATAGTGGCTGCTCTAATATCCTAACCCAACACTTATATTCCCAGAGTTGTGTGTTTTGCAAACATCTGTCTATACAGACAGTTATGGTCTGCTCTGAGAGACTTGATAAATTCAGATACAGAATCTAACACATTTCTGCCCCCCCCCCTCCCAGGCCCGAGTCTGCCCAGGTAGCGCCCCCCCACACCGAGGCAGAAGACTCCGGACTCGGAGAGAACCAGGCGTCCCCGAAACTCCCGCCCGGCTGGGAGAAGGTCACGGAGACAGAGGGCATCTCGTTCTACTGGCACATCCCCACGGGCACCACGCAGTGGGACCCCCCTCCCCCACCCTCCGGGGACGAGCTCAAGCCTCGCACGGACAGGAAGGACGAGGACGAACAGGTTTGTTTGTTTGTTTGTTTGTTTGTTTGTATTACGGGCACCACACAGTGGGACCCCCCTCCCCCACCCTCTGGGGACGAGCTCAAGCCTCGCTCCGACAGGAAGGACGAGGAAGAACAGGTTTGTTTGTTTGTCTGTTTGTTTGCTTTAGGAACTTTTTGTTTGATTTAATTGTTGGAGAGCTTGTCATTTTCTATGCTGGAGCATTTCAAGAGAGTTATGATATGATTGTAGAAAGATGATCATTTTCATCTCTGAATATAATGAGGCAGTCTTGTTACATATTTATGTGATTCCCCTCCCTAATTTCTTTTTTTTTTTTGGAAGAGGCAATTTTTCAGTGAATGAATGAAATGAATGAAGACCTTTATTGTACATATACCCATTGGGTTAACTACAGGTCACAACAAAATGATAGTTGACAAAAATTTCCTTTCCTGAAATAGGCAATATTTCAATGATTGACATGTTTTTGTTTAATTTCCTGTATGTCCTCAGGTTGATAAGGAGCCTGCTGCCTCCACCCCAGACCAGGACTCCAGCCTGCAGGAGTTCCAGAAGGCAACACTCACACTCGCTAGCAAAACTCTCAGGTGAGACCTTATACACACACTCACACTCGGTAGCAAAACTCTCAGGTGAGACCTAACACTCACACTCACATTCGCTAGCAAAACTTTCAGGTGAGACCTAACACAGGTACACACATGCTCACACTCGCTAGCAAAACTCTCAGGTGAGGCCTTACACAGGCACACACACACACACACACACTCGCTAGCAAAACTCTCAGGTGCTACCTAACAAAGGCACTCACAATTGCTAGCAAAACTCTCAGGTGAGACCTAACACACTCGCTAGCAAAATACTCAGGTGAGCTCAGGGGTCTTGGCCATTGCAGTTATCAGCCAGGCTGGCAGGGAGCTCAGGGATCTTGGCAACAGGTTAGGAATACCAATGCCATGTACGGTAACAATCACTTTGGGGAAAACCAAATTCCCGGGCAATATTCCAACCTTTCCATGCTTCTACCTGGTAAAAGAAAACTTCTTGATTGTGGTCAGATTAATGTTGATGAGGGAGTGTTTCCCTGTGGTCCCTCTAGTCCTGCACTTTTGCTGTGTTGTGCTAGCTGGATGTCCAGAGGGACAGGGGCCATTTGTAAAATGTGTACATCATCGATCACACGGAGGCAGTATCTGGAAATAGGTTGATTGAGGTTCGCAAATTAGTTTGTGAAGCGGCAGATAAAATCTCGATGCCCCGTTGAGAGCAGCTGATCCACATCTCATTTGAGGGAGTCTGGAGAAATTACTTCACATGCCGAGATACGATCTAAATTGTAAGGCAGGGAATGCATGTACGTCATCAGAGTAAGGTGCTCCAATTTCACTCATACAATAACTTTATTGCACAAGGTACAAAGTATGGCATCTACTGATACATAACTACAGTTCCACGAAGCTAATCTACCGAATACAAAATAGTGTGGAGTGAGAATTGGCTTTTAGTTTTACTATCACTGGAGGAATTTATTACTTAATAATAATAATAATAATAATGGTTTATTTGGTCCATTAAAAGTGTACATATAAGCAGGACTCAAAAGGTGGGCCCTGGATTGCTCTTGTACTCACATGATACTTAACAAGGACATTTAAAATCGTTCACAGTTATCAAACGTATTACAATATATACATTGGGTTGACCGGTAAAATCGACAGTTAAAGCAAAAACGACACAGTTCATGAGTTCAGTAGTCGGACGATGTGCGGAATGGTACTGTTCTTATACCGCTCCGTCCTGGCATTGATGGTGGTCAGCTTGTTGTGTGATCTGGTACGCCGTCCACTGGTTTCACCTCGGGTTGGTGGTAGCCACTGTCTGAATGTTCTTGATTGCAACAAGGTGTAGCCGAATTTCATAGTGAGCTGTTCACGTCGTTGCTGGAGAGTCGGTAGACATTAATATGTTTCTTCTTGGATTTAAAAAGTAATGCTGCTCTCAGCTGAAGATCAACTAAAAGATATTCATCCATTGAAAATATCCAACAATTAAGTTAATACATTGGCTCATTTTCTAACATTCTTTTCAAAATATTCAGACAAATCCTCTGCCAGCCCTGCCTATAGTTATATAAGTACATGTACACCCTGTGCAGCATGATACACATTTCCACCCTGCATTTGCATGCTATCTCAGGGCAGCTCCCAGTACAAGTAATTTGTATCTAAATGCAAAGTTCTGCAGATCAGGAGATGTGATGATTCCTATCGGCTCAGCGCAGGAACATGCTCTGAATGCACCTGGCAGGAAGTGGGCGCCGCTCAAGTTTACCGGCAAACCAGAAGGACGATCCTTCCAGGCCACAACAGTGCAATTTGTTGGTTCTTTGTTGGTTGCTTTGATAAAGTCCAAGGGCACATGTAGTGATGTACATTAGAGATAGCGGTCGTTTGTTTTCATGTGAGCATCACACCAATAATTGTTTATTTGAGTTGAACAGATTGAAGAGAGGGCAAAGAGATCTGAATGACCTTTACAAGTCCAGGCCTTTACACTTCTGTGCATTCAGAGCATGTTTCAGAGCAAAGGTGCCCTCCCGCACTATTGGGCATCCCTTTATATATCTGTGATGGGCCATCCTGAATACCACCACAGTGACTCTCCCTGGATTGTCAGAAGGGGAGTGTTTAGGCAGCAACAACTCAATTTGTTGGTTTTAGGATTTAAAAAAACATTAAAAAATAACATGAAAACATTGTCTGAGGGGAAAGTGTACCTTGGTAGACACAGTTTTATAGAAGAAACATGGTCAGTCAGAACGGAGACTGCTTGCTGCCCAATGTGTCAAGGGAGGACACAGTGGGCAGGATCTAAGTAATAGTCAGTCAGATGAAAGTTTTGACTTTGACTTCATTTGGATCCACAGGTAGTTTGATATATCTGTCAGCTACCCTTCCTGTGGTCCTACACATACCCTCAAGATACATCAATACAATATCACTGTGGTAGTGGACATGACAGGAAGACTGTAAACATAATCACACTAAAATTACATCAGATGCATCATACATTACTGTAAAAAATTCTTCTCAGCCTTCTGTTTTCATCAGAATGTCTTGCAAGAATTTTATTTTTAAACTCTGAGAACCAAGGAAGTAACATGGTGTTGCTGCTAATCACACAAAAATTGCATCAGATACATGTGTACATTACTGCAAAAAACTTCCTCTGTTTCATCAGAACGTCTTGCTACAATTTTACTTTTAAACTCTGAGAACTATGCTGTGACGCACACCAGCACTATTCATCCCCACAGTGCCGTGTCTGCCCGTTTATTGCCCAGTTATGGTGCCGTTACCTTACGGCTCCGGTTCACGGCACAAGGAGCCCGCCATAACTCCCAGATTTATCCCCGGTAAAGGTGAAAGCACCGGAGATTCGCCTCCCATTCCCATCAATACTGCGCTGGAAACAGTGCTCCCAACCCCGGGGTCACGTTCCGCGGCAATTGTTATTCTGTACATGCATGTAAGGAAGGGCACTGCAATTCTTTTCAATCAAGATTCGGCAACGATGAAGGTTTTTATTTCTTTCTCACTGCACAGTACAAGGTACCATTATGATATAGGATCCTACATCAATGTTCAAAGGTCAAGTTGTCAAGGTTAAAATGGTGGTCAGGAAGAAAATTCAGAACGGAAGGCAGCATAGTCGCAGTCGCCATCCATTCAGCACCAGGGGCAGGACATAAGAGGTTAACAAAAAAACAGAAAAATTGGAGAAAACTTTAATCTGACTGTGTTTCCTCCCTCAAACTGTGTGTACCAGGGTACAGACTTTCTCTCAGACGATTTTCATGGAGATCTTCCAGTTAGAATGAGCAAAAGAGATTGGTGTGCGCAAAAATGCGGCTTGACTTGTTCTGCTCCAGAATTTTATCTCGTTCATGCTGGTGCCTGTGAATACGGTTGTTTTGGAACTCTGCCCCGAAGCCGCAGGGAACATCGGGACTTGCCTGTTCAATCGCTCTGCACCATCGCCAAGGATATTCACCGATATTTATCTTAATTTCTGCTGTATAGAAGGGAACGTTGCTTGAATTTTAATGTGCCCTGTGAAAGTCTTTTCTGCTCTGTTTATGAGACAAGCACACAGAATTCTGATAGAAAAATGCTAACACTTATTCCAAAAATGCTAACACACTTAATTATGAGCTGTGTCTCGGGCCACCCCAAGTTAAACTGTTGGTTTCCCTTCCAGCACACCATTTGTATCAGGCTACCAAGCCCCCTCCCCCCCCCTCGGCTATTGAGTCCCCTTCCATATATGGTAAGGATCTGTTGCCTTATATAGAAATCCTTACCATATATGGCTCAATAGTCAAAGGGCTCCATACCCCCATGACACCACTTAACATGTATTTTTTTGTTGATAAACTTAAATCAAGGCCCAAAGTGAAGGTAACATGACTGTC
>NC_049985.1:18372329-18404612 GCF_000003815.2 Branchiostoma floridae | reverse complement strand
GGGAAAGACTATTTATACATACACGGAGTTTTACCCTTATATACGCACATACTTTCTTAAATGCGGCCCTTTAATAAACCGGTAGTTTAGCATGTCTATACTTTTTCGCGCAGGCGCAGTACGTTCCGGTGACGTGCTAGTACATGCTGCCTGTGTTAGGGCTCCATAGGTGATGTAAACAAGTGCCTGATATTCCTGTGTCAGGGTCCATAGGTGATGTAAACAAGTGCTTGATATTCCTGTGTCAGGGTCCATAGGTGATGTAAACAAATGCCTGATATTCCTGTGTCAGGGTCCATAGGTGATGTAAACAAATGCCTGATATTCATGTGGCAGGGCTCCATAGCTGATGTTAACAAATGCTTGATATTCTACACACATCAAAAGTTCTGTGTGTCTTCCACTGCGAAGTTCTGTCTTTTCCAATGTATGGGAACTCTTGTTGATGATTTTCTTTCTTTAAATTTGTCATTTCAAACTTGCAAAAATGCACTTTCATCAGCTTTGTGTCATGAATGTCAGATTTTTTGGAAGTATGAGACAAGATTTTTGTATGTTTCAACAAGCGAATTTCTTTCCCGAAGACAGCCCTGACCTTGATCGCAGAGATCGATTCTCCCTACTGGGCAGTGCAAGGCTATTTCAGCCGACAGGTGACATAAGTCAGCTGTTCAGGCTCGCTGGTTTCCAGCGCACCACCCCCCTCCCCGACCCTTCACCCCTCATGCGCTCCGACACAACCGTTTGGGCCCCAACCAGTGGAGATGGAGGGTCTGTTCTGGGGCGTAATGATGTCTATTGATTTTAGAGGATTTCCATTACTTTGCCATTAATGATAAATCGGCGGAAAGTCGAAACTGACATTAACAGGAGGTGATGGATGCAGAGGAAAACTTCACACCGGGATGGAATATTTCATTGGGTTGTAACAGAAATAGACTGGGTATTGCTGGTTCACCTGTATCCTTGGGGTAACCTATATCCCTTTTTTTTTAATGACAGGGTACTGTAAATGCAGAAATGTTCGCGGTGGATTAATGTTCGCGGTTTTTGCGGTGACCACTTCACCGCGAACTTAAAACCACCGCGAACATGTTCTATTATGGTATTAGACTGTAGTCTATGGTGTTACCGCGAAATCAAAACCACTGCGAAAAATCCTTTTTCTTGCTACCAAGAAATTAAATCCCCGCAAACTTAAATGCATTTACAGTATTTTGGACTATCATCAATTCAATGACGGTGGTTTCAAGTGCAATATTTAAAAAGTAAGCAGTGTGCATAATGCAATTTGAACCCACCGTCTGTCGACTTGCTAAACCCCCAAACCCCATTTAAAAAACACACAACGGATATACATTGTACATTTTTAGGTTACCATGTGGATAAGGGGGAAGTAGTGTTAAATAAGGAACATGGCATCTTTTTGTATCTTATACATTGTATCTTCATTAGGGTATTTAGGTCACCAAATTTGTAAGTAAAGGTGTGTAGGTACATATATCTATAACAAATGCAGACACTTGTGCCAGTGTTTTTCCCTGTAGCTTGTAGCAAAGGGAAGATTGTTACAAAAATCAAGGGAGTCAACACAGTTAATCTTACATCATGGTACAATCCAACATAAAGCACCCAGCAAAGAAATAGAGACCCCTAGCAGATCATGCCATGACAGCAGGCACAATGCTTTTGGCAGACTGCCCTTACTTAGCCTGTTTAATCTGAGCAATACTTATTACCTCCAAGAAGTAGGTTCATGTTCAACTTGGGTATTGTTTTGGCTGGATATAGCTGGTCTTTTGGACCAGGTCAGTTTGGGACACACGTCTCGTTCAGCATCAACTGTTACAATGATACATGTATGATAAGGCTAGGGCTTATAATGGCATTGAAATTCCCAAAACCTTATTGTTTCACCAAGGTTTTTGATTTCTTGTTTCCTTCTGCAGAAGTGAAAGTGTGAGGAAACCACCAGAAGAGGAGGAGGAGACCAGGACTGGAGGGGAGAAAAAGGTATAAAGGTTTAATTTTGTTTATTTGTCTGTTTTGTGAGCTTTACTCAAAGCGCTTTGAATTTGTTTTGTAGTCATGATTTTTCCATTGACCTGTTAAAGTGCTATGCTGTGCGGTTATTTGGCTTGATGGAGATGGCAGAGGGACCTCTAGCTGCTTTCTGTGGTACTGCAGCAAAATGTTTTTGTTTTTGGGTCTTCTGTCCTTGACATAAACTTTGATAAAGTCATGTTTTTTCTGTGCACTGTTCCAGTGCTATTACTCAATGCAGTCACTGGGCTGGGTGGAGATGGTACATGTAGAAGAAAACCTAGTTGTTTTGGACATGCTGTAGTCATGATTTTTTCCTCAAACCTGTTCCAGTGCTACATGTACGAATGCAGTCGTTTAATGCAGTCGTTTACCTGGGTGGATAAGAAGACCTGGTTGTTTTGGACATGCTGTAGTGATGATTTTTATATCTAACCTGTTCCAGTGCTACGCAGTGCGGTCCCTGGGCTGGGTAGAGATGGCAGAAGAAGACCTGGTTGTTTTGGACATGCTGTAGTCTTAATTTTTATCTCTAACCTGTTCCAGTGCTACGCAGTGCGGTCTCTAGGCTGGGTAGAGATGGCAGAAGAAGACCTGGCGCCAGGCAGGAGCAGCATGGCAGTGAACAACTGCATCAGACAGCTGTCCTACAGGAAAACTGACATCAGGGACACCGCTGGCATCTGGGGGGAGGTCAGGAGATATTTGTTACTCGTTTTCATATTAGTCAACATAGTATGGGTACGATGTACATTACACAAAACTATTTTTTTCTTGTTGGACCAGTCAAAAAACATTGGACCTGAAAAAAATCATTTGTCCAGAGTAGTAAAGAACAAGATTGTATCGTATTCAGTCAAAATTAAGTCTGTAAATCCTGCAAAACATCTTAAGTGACTGTCTTACAAAACAGCCTTTCATCTTAATAAATCTGACAAAGGAGAAGACTTGAAGCTGCTGGACCTTAAGTCTTACAAAACGTCTTAAGTCTACAAAACGTCTTAAGTCTTACAAAACATCTTAAGTCTTACAAAACATCTTAAGTCTTGTGTGTTGTTACAGGGTAAGGATATGTTCATGGTTCTGGAAGGCGAGGACCTGAAACTGCTGGACCCGACAGACAGGAAGGTCCTCCACGTTCAGCCCATCCCCCAGATCAGGGTGTGGGGCGTGGGGCGTGATAACGGAAGGTAGGTATCCTAGCAACCCTGCATGCCCCGCCCTACCCTGTCCTGTATCACATTACGCTTCTTCATCTTCTCACTTAGTCATACAGTTTGTTTTTTTACTGGAACTGCTTCTTCTTTGTTGTGTTTGTTGCTGTGTTTTCCTGACTGTGTCTTATTCCTGTAGTTTGTTTCAAACGTTTTTTTTTACAATCTTGAAGACAGAGTAAGACAAAAAGTGCAAAATTCAAGGAAATTTTGAGACACTAGGATATCTTTTATGTTGCTAATTTTTGGATTAGCATCATGAGACACCAGAGTGTGCTGAGGTTCTGTTTTAATGGTTCTTTTTATTGCATTGACTTTTTTTAGCAAAATTGAATGTACATGTACAGCCATTGATGTTGAAATGACAGAAATCTTTGCAACCATGTGTTTTACAAACTTTTATTATATCTGAAAAGAGCTAAAGTTTATGGTTATGATTTCAGACATATGATATTGGTTATTCTGTTTGATATAAAACTCTTGAAGTCGATATTATTTATCACTCATTTACCACAGAGGTCAAATTTTTCAAAAAGACCTAAAATGTAAAATTGCTGATTACGTTAGTTTTCCAGTCCTTGGCATCAAATTGTTCCTGATGATATTCATCCTATTTTTCAGCAATGTTCATGCTCTAGCCATGCTATACCTATATACCTGCATCATTACCCATTTCCTATGTACAACAATGTTTTCTCCTGCTTATTGTGGGTTTACTTCTGCAGCGTTAAGCCTTGCTTCTTCTGTGTGCTGCTTGCCGTTATATGTAACGTTACTATGGTCTCCAGTAGTCGCAATGCCTGCTCTGTGCCAGCATGTCATGCCTGCCTGTTCGCTATCTGTGTTGTAAAGGACAGAGCCATCCATTGTTGAGGCATTCTGCAATTGGAAGACCCGTTCTGCCTTGACTTGCTTGCTCTCACGTGTATGATGATATCCGTATAAGGGCATGCCGTACCCAGGAAATGGGAAAAGTTAGCAGCCAATTGCAGACCTAACATTCTCCGTTGTGATTGGTAAGGGCCCGGCCACTTTCGTGGTACGATGAGTTAACTGTCTTGTAACAGAAGAAGGGTGCAGTAGAAGTATTGTCCATGGTCGGTTCTGCTGTAGACTGTCCAAAGAAAAAGAATATTGTATGACAAGAAAAGAATTATACTTTAACAACACAATTATTTCATAGGAAAAGAATTGCACTCAAATGAAAGAATTGTACTCCAATAAAGAATTGTACCACAAAAAAAAATTGTACAACAACAAAAAATAATTGTATGACAAAATAGGAATTCTACAAGAAATAATGATTTTTACGACAAAAAAGAATTGTACTCCATAAAAAGAATTGTACACAGACAACAAAAGAATTGTATTCCAAAAATAGAATTGTGGCACAAAAACAAATTGTACACACACAAAAATTGTGCTCTGAACGAAGAATTGTACGACAATAAAAAGATTGTACAACAAGAAAGGAATTGTACGCCGAGAGTGGCCTTGCCTTGACTGATGTTTGCTCCTGACGTTGATAATGCCTTGCCTCTTGAGTCAGTCTACTAATTCCACAATGCCTCATCAAGACTGTGTGTTGCCCATAACAGTGTACGGTTACCACGGTTACCGTAGTACTGTCGGATTGCTTGTGCCAGAAATTGTAAGTCTTGCCCTACACCTTCAGAACTCAGTACAACATCAAGTACACCTCACAAGCAAGGTTTGAAGTCAACTTCGATGCATGTGCAAAGTTGGTATTTCATAGATGTCATAGATTTTATAAATGTTGGAAAATTTACGTCGATGAAGTTAGACATCTATGGAGTAAGGTAGGCCAAATGGCAGTTAGTCAAGCAACTGGATATGATTTTGTTACAAGTTTTCAGGTAGCAATATTCCACTACTTTTCATCAGTGACTCTGGCGAAAGGTAGTGGATGTTACCTGAAACGTCCATCTTTTTACGAAATCATGTCCAGGTGCTCGATCGACTGCTATTTGCCGTATGGAAAATTTATTTTTTCAAAATTGACAGTACAAGATTGACCCTGCAGATTAACCCCAACTCAAATTATAAATTATAGCCATATTTCTCTCAAATAGCATGTGACATATTTATCTAAAGAATCACCACTACTGATACCTTGATGATAAGTATGATAAAACAACAGAATACAGCTACACCAAAGCACTGCTCCTGAAATGAGTTAAAACTGTAGAAGACCAGAACCTACTTCTACTGGTCCAGGAACACCAACATTTGGAAAACTTACAGAAAGGGAAAAAAAGTATTCACCAAACTCCTTTACACTGACAATTGTTGACTTGACAACAAGGTGACTTCAAACCTTGACCGTTACCCCGTTGCCCTTGACGACGGTTGTTAGTTGTACACACCTAACGACACAGTTGAAACCATGGCGTTGACTGTTTGCTGTCCGACTCTCCTGTTCGTGTTTGTTCCCTCGGTCTTGCTTGGCGTCACTAAGAGATGCTCTCTCAATCTGTCTCTTTGTCGCACCCTATCTGTGCAGAGAAAGGTAACGCATGACCTCTATTTACTACTGTCTTGTGGTTAACACATTAAAAAAAATGGCACAGGCATGTTGGACAGGTCTTGCACACTTGAACTTGAGGGGGATAGTAGAGTTTTCTTTCACACAACCAGTTAATATCATTATGGAGCAATATACAATGACACAAATGATCTGATAATTGCACATGAATAAATCATACACCCCATATAGATGATTGAATGGAAATCTCACAAAATAAGAATGTCAAATCAAAAACACATCAACAATTCTACTGCCTCAGTTGAAAGCAGTGACTAGCCCCTGTGGCAAAAGAAAACAAAAATTTGAATGAATGAAAACATCCATGTGGCAAACGTTATACAAGTTAGACAGGTTTTTTTACACTTTTTGGAAGATGAGATTCAGTACAAGGCAGCATTTCTCTGAGCTAGCAACTCTTTCAAACTTTTTTTTACCATTTCTTGCAAATCTTTCAGAAGATTAGGACATATCAATTTATTTCCTCGGGTCACTGAAATGTGAATGTGAAAGTATAGCAAATGAAGATCATGATAGCAGAGGACAGGGTAGAAAACTTCAATCCGACTATTCGGTCTGTGCTGCTAAGAATAAATCTAGTCCGACAGGCTTAACAAAAATAACAGTAGGTTTGCAACCTACGGACTCACTATTTTTCATAGCATCATCTTAAACAACAAAATGCATTTTGATGAACTTAGTTTAAACTTATATCAGAAGTAAGTCTACAGTAATGCCTGCAGTTACAAAAGTGTGCAAGAATGTTCAACTTGACTGTATCCCAGCTTAATTACTCACTAGACATGTTCTAACTGTAACTTAAAACTGCATGCGTCACGGTAACTACCAGTCTTAATCATAATCAAATGTCCGTCATGATTAACGTAACAGTACTGTAATCTGCAAGAGCCAGATTTTGTAAATTGCGCATAAGAGACACAGCAGACAGGTGCCATACTACTGTCTGGCTCTGTGAGATACAACTGTACACGTGCAGGCAGCAAATGCCGTGTACTTAACGATTAACTGCTTGATGTATATGTGCATGGCATGTATTACTGGTATGTATTATCCATGCATGTACCCGTATCTACCGCTGCGCTATATTACATTACTTGTGAGGGGAGAACAGAATTACGTAGGTGTACATATAGTTAGTCTGAAGTAGGGCTGTGTCCAGCTTTAGGTTTTCTTTCTGTCCTATTCAATGTTTAGGCTCCCATGTTGAAATGTTTCATTGTAAACTCTGTCATTTTAAACTTGCAAAAAGATAAAGGTGAACTATTGTCACTATGCATGCAGTTGTTTGGTTGAACAGCCTTCATGGTCTTGTACAACAAATTACAGTAAATTAATGAATAAATAAATTCACAATGTAATTATTCCATCCCCATCCATACTTTCAAATTCACCTGTTTGTTGCTCTGTGTTCCTGTCTGATCAAAAATCTATGGAGAATATTTTTTTCCCTCAAACCTCTACCACCACCCCTTCAGTTGTTGCTTTTTGGTATAGCCTTGTATAGAGATTCCATCCATCCATACTTCAGATTGAACTACTCTTCACTCTGTGCACCTGTGTGATCCAAAGTCTTATTAAACCTCTACCGCCACCCCTTCAGTCGTTTTCTTGGCATAGCCCTCATAGTTTTGTACAGCAATTTCGTCTCCATCCATACTTGAGATTAAACTGCTCTTCAGTCCGTACACCTGTGTGATACACGATCCACCAGGTGCCAGATCAGGTACCTAACGGCACACTAAAATCAATGGAAGCGGCCGTTTGGCTAAACCGGCACATTCCGGGTCCAGATGACGTACGGGTTATGGAGCCGTCTCCCCGGGGCACAGAAATTTCCTCTCTCCGTCTCCCCGCCCAGACAAATTAAATAGCTGCGCGATTCGCGCGGAAATTTGTCAAAGGGGCGGACATTTTCTTCGCACCTGGTCCGTGATTAAGGCCCATTAGTATTCCCCGACACGACGTCGGCGCGGAAATGAGTGTTCCCGCGCTAAAACAAGTTTCCCTCCCTCTCCCGTCTGTTGCAGGGACTTTGCCTATGTGGCGCGAGACAAAGTGACGCACACCCACAAGTGCCATGTGTTTCGCTGCGACACGCCTGCCAAAGCCATCGCCAACGCTCTGCACGAAATCTGCACAAGGGTGAGTCCGCTGCTGATTATCGATTGTATTGATTTATCAAACTGAATGATTGATTGGTTGGGATTGATTGTGCGTTAGCACCTGCCAATACCATTGCCAATGCTCAAGTGCAAATGCCTCTTATTGAATGCATTGATTGATTGATTGATTGATTGATTGATTGATTGATTGATTGATTGATTGATTGATTGATTGTGCATTGGCACCTGCCTAAGACATTGCCAATATTGCAAAAGGGTGAGTTCTTGTTTGGTGAAATTTGGTAGAAATTTTGGTAAAAATTTTGATTGATTGGTTGAATGATTGACTGATCAAATGTAATGTACAGGATGGTCAGCAGAGTGTACTTTTTGACTTAAGCAAACGGTACATCAGGTGTGTTTGAAGACTCAGAAACAGTCCTCCTCTGGTAGCTACTTTTGAAGGGTATCTTCAGTTGATGAAAAGATATATACGATGGACAGTTAAATGTATCATTTTTGTAAACTGTACATCCTGTGTGTGTTTGAAAACATGTGATCTCAACTGTTGCTGCAAAACCTCCTTCGGTCGCTACTTTTAAAGGGTGTCACATAATGTTGATATAACAGATACGCGATGGACAACTGTATGTATCACTTTGGCAAACCTCTACACCCTGTGTGTGTTTAAAAACATGTGATCTCAACTGTTGCATCGAAGCCTCCTTCTGTCTCTACTTTTAAAGGGTATCTTGATATAACAGATACACAATGGACAACTGTACATGTATGTATGACTTGCAAAGTGTACATCCTGTGATCTCAACTGTTGCATCGAAGCCTCCTTCTGTAGCTAGAATTGAAGGGTATCTTCAGTTGATGAAATAGATATACGATGGACAGCTAAATGTATCATTTGTGCAAACTGTACATCCTGTGTGTGTTTAAAATCATGTGATCTCAACTGTTGCAGCGAAGCCTCCTTCGGTAGCTACTATTGAAGGGTATCTTGATGTAACAGATACACGACGGACAACTAAATGTATCACTTTTGGAAACTGTACACGTGATTTCAACTGTTGCACTGAAGCCCCCTTCTATAGCGAGGCCAGTCCGACACTAATTACAACAAGATGAAACGGGTGAGAACTCCTCTAATGTAATAAAGCCAACGTTGGCAGTTCGCCATGGCTTAGATAGATTGCTGCCTCGTTTCATAACGAAGTTAACGTTAATTGCGACCCTTCTGGTGAGCGTGTGATTCCTCATAGTCAGCTTTCTGGGCCGAAGTTTTGCTTCCTCTCTGCGGGATGTTATAAATTCTTCCTCTTAAGTAGGTTTCCTGACGCATTTCCGCGTGCGCTAATGTAATCCTTTGCATTTTGATGTTATCTTGCGTGCGCCGGTGGATTCTGGCACATTGAAGTGTACGCACAGTTCTTGGAGACTGCATCGCCGCTAACACCATCTGGATAAGCCAGATGCATGGCAGCAGACTATCACAGACCTGAATCTTCACAGATGGTGTCAATGGAGGATAGAAAATATGTATCCTGCGTTCCAGTCATGTGAATGTAACGTCAGCTCTAAGCCATGCCAATCTGTTTCTGTGATCCCTAGACTATTGAAAGTTTAAGTTAGCAAAAGACCCCGACAAAAACAGAGCTGGGAGGAAAACTTCAATCTAAGATTCTGACAAAATTTGACCATGGAAACTGTATTTCAGGTCAGTATTATTTCCTTGAACATACCAAGAAATGAAAATGTTTTCTGAAGAAAGAAAAGGGGTTAGCAACATCAGTAGTGAAATGCTGAAGGTACTGGCTCACAGATGATAAAAAAAGTTATGTCTTAGAAGAATAGAAGACAATGGAAAGGTTAAGTCAGGAATAGGCTGTACATGTACACTCCAGAGTTTTATATAGAACATTTGGCATTTTGGAATGGATTTGGATGGCGTCAGTTTTCCTGACACTTCCTGAATATCGTCTGAGACTGTTGAATTGGTCCCACACATCACAGCGGCAGTTGCAATAACATCACTCCAGAAGTTTCCTGCTGACATGTATCCTGATGTAAGTCTGCAGGCCGTCCAATATCAGGGCCATTATTGGCTGGCTGAGCTAGAGTTATGGCGGTGCAAACAGCAGACAGGCCTTATATACAGCTTATGGTCGGCTGGCGTGGCGCAGAATTCCAATGAAGGGTGTACTTTATTAAGGAATTATTCTGCCAATACCAGTCTGAATGCCCGGCTCGTGTTGCGTTCGCCGGATGATCTGACGCGCGTTGTTCCAACATCGGTGTGCGTATATGTCTTGATCCTGCAGGATTACTTGCCTGACGTTTATGTGTGAGGAAATTTATCTCCTCAGGTTTATGAGATATTAAGCTGACCCGAGGGCACTCGGAGATGGTATTCACATTATGGAGTGTATCAGGAGTTATGTTCCGACTTTGTTCCAACCCTTTAGGCACCCATTATTCTCCTCCATTCCTGGGATTAAGTGCTGATGGGATGGAGAGAGTTGATGAAATGTGGAGGCATAATCTGCAGTTAACAAACTTGGCAACATATCAGTATAGATCTGGTAAATTTGCCAAGAGATGAAAGTTCTGCAGGTTTTTTTTAGTTTGCACACATCACAGGGGCATTGCTTATGCATATGTTTTAGTGTTTGGTTAGAATTTTTAGCCTAGTCATTAGTAACATACGCATGTACATGTATCAGTAGTGCTACTTGATGTTCATCTGGTATGCCAGTAGATGTAAGTCTGTTCGTCTGCAGTTTCATTAGAGTTTGCACATATCACAGGGGCTGTGCCTCATTCATTCATTCTGTGCTTATGCTTCAGAAGTTTTAGCTTAGTCATCAGTAACATGTCAGTAGTGCTTGGTGTTCATTTGGTATTCCAGTGGAAGTAGGTTCTGGTCTTCTGCAGTTGTAACAGAGTTTGCACCCATTTCAGGAGCAGTGCTTTGATGTAGTTGTATTCTGTTGTTATATCATACTTATCATCAAGGTATCAGTAGTAGTGCTTTTGTTTGATAAATATGTCATATACCAGTAGAAGTAAGTTCTGTCCATCTGTAGTTTTAAACAGAGTTTGCAGCATCAGTGCTGGTGTACTCAATTGTTGGTGTTTACCTGGTTTGATGAAGATTTGTTTTGTAAGTGGAACTTATTCAATCACACACCAATTTAATTTCTTGGTCCTCAAACTTAAAAGGATTATGTTTAGCTGGGAAAGTCCGCCCCTTGGCACACACAGCTTCAGGTAGTGAATGTAGTCAGTCACAACTTTTCTTACCAGACCTCATATTGTTTGAAGGATGCTAGAATTTACAATTTAGGGATGGAAGGAAATAATTTGGTGTGGCTTTACAACCGCTTTAATGACACCCCAGCTGTCAATGGAACACCACATTAAATGTGAATGCGTCCTGACTGCCCCCCTCCCTCCATGTTGGAATAAATAGTTTCAATCGGTAGACCAGTCAAGCGATCAGCTCCAAATGGTCGCAGACTCCACGACCGTACAATTTGGCACGGCAAAGCGGGGAAGTTCCCCCACCAAATGCATACATGTCCAGAAATGGGTGAAATGTACGAAGTTTGGATCAGCCTACATCACACGTAATTTCCGACAACTTCTAGCTTCCGACGACTTCCGACAACCGCTGTCGGCAAAGTTCGGGAAACGTCGACAATTATCTGTGACGTAGCTACGCTAAGTTCGTACATGGGGCGGACCTAATGTACGATGTACGATGTTCGAAGTTAATATGTTTTCTACTTTGTGGGTTTTGCTAAGTTCGTACATGGGGCGGACCTAATGTACGATGTACGATGTTCGAAGTTAAGATTTTTCTATTTTGTGGGTTATGCTAAGTTCGTACATGGGGCGGACCTAATGTACGATGTACGAAGTTAAGATATTTTGATTATGCTGTGGGTTATGCTAACTCTGTACGCAGCATTTTATTCTACTTTCACCTGTCGCACATGGTAAATGTGAAACATGTAGAATAACGATGTTTTGTCTGAAAATAATAAAAATGCAACATGTATTGCATTTATCTTTTGTTGAACATTTATTTTTGATAATTTACAAGGTCAGCAGTCCTGCTCTCTCCAGTTTTCTCTCTTCTCGAACATTGTGTACGTACATCAACCCTGCCCCTCTGTACTAAGTTAGATTTTTAAGTTCGTACATCGTACATCGTACACCAAGCCTGCCCCTCTGTACTAAGTTAGATTTTTAAGTTCGTACATCGTACATCGTACACCAACCCTGCCCCTCTGTACTAAGTTAGATTTTTTAAGTTCGTACATCGTACATCGTACATCAATCCTACCCCTCTGTACTAAGTTAGATTTTTAAGTTCGTACATCGTACATCGTACATCAACCCTGCCCCTCTGTACTAAGTTAGATTTTTAAGTTCGTACATCGTACATCGTACATCAACCCTGCCCCTATGTACTAAGTTAGATTTTTTAAGTTCGTACATCGTACATCGTACACCAACCCTGCCCCTCTGTACTAAGTTAGATTTTTTAAGTTCGTACATCGTACATCGTACATCAACCCTGCCCCTCTGAACTAAGTTAGATTTTTTAAGTTCGTACATCGTACATCGTACACCAACCCTGCCCCTCTGTACTAAGTTAGATTTTTTAAGTTCGTACATCGTACATCGTACATCAACCCTTCTCCTATGTACTAAGTTAAATTTTTTAAGTTCGTACATCGTACATCGTACACCAACCCGGCCTACCTGTACAAAGTTAGATGACGTCACTTAAAACTTCCGAAGTTTACCGATTACGGTCTATATCTACCTTTAACTTCGTACAAGTTCGTACAAGTTCGTACACACTAACTTCGTACAATTACCCCTTTTCTGGACATACCTCACCAAATGGGCTGCCGCGGATGGGCCGGACGCCACAAAGGCTCAGAATTATGGTTTTATGTCGTCCTATTCCGTGTAGTCTTCCAGTTCAATTAGTCAGTATCTTCGCCGGTGCGAGTTACGCCAAGGTTCCGTCTTGACGGTCACAGACGACGTCATCGCTTTCCAACACCGGTCTTCTGCCATCTGCTGTTGTTTCTCGGGTGGGACGTTCTGGATGCAAATCTTAACCCTCTTCTTACTTCCTAACCTGTGACTTGTGCAAATTTGGAGCCTAACAGCTACCTTAGCAGACCAGGGGTTAACTGAACTTGCAGGATTTCCGTGAGACGAGCGCCCCTTCAGGATGCCGTCTGCTGCCGTCTCTGGTGTCAAATTACCTGGACGTGAATCGTAATCGAGTTTCAGGATTTCTGCGAGACGGTTCATGACAGAATTGGCGGCAACCGAAAATTGTCTGGTAAGCAAATCTGTCTGCTTGGTCTGGAGAAGAGAGACCTCGGGATCTACGGCCGGTCAGCTTTAGACAAGAACCGGTGTCCTCTTCAGGTTCTGTGGTATGGATTTCACAAACACTCCATGAACAATTGGTGTTAAGTAAGTATGGATTTGTTTTTGGGAAATATTCTTGGTGTGATGATCGGAAAAGTGACTGATATGGTTTGAAATGAGTTTGAAAATGAATCGTAACCTTTGGTTGGTTTTGTTTAGAGATGTATGAATATTCCAGCAAAGTTGATTTGGCTAAGTACCATCTTTCTTTGAGACAGCAAACAATCTGGAGATGAACAGGAAATAGCTTCCCGTATTCTTGCCCAAACCTTGCTGATTGAGGTGCGTAGAGCGGTACATTTGTGTACAGTCGTCCTGTGTTCCAGAACATTCCCGTATTGATGGTTTTTTACATGCGCAGTTTAACTTCATCCAATTTTCAGCTCGGCTGGCCAAAACTGGTACAAATCGGTGCCTGCATTTAGTGCATGTAAACGACCGGCAAGGATATTCTGTACGTCTTTTATGTGATGCACTTGAAGATTATGGACCAAGAATTTCAAGATCTGAATTGCCTTGATGCGTAGTCCAGTCCAATTGAATTGGATGGTTCTTGAATTTCCCCCCCCAAAAAGCTAAATTTGAAAATCTATATGAAAACAGAGTCTGAGAGGAAAGTCCTTACCTTAAACCATGCAATTTCAGAGAGTATCCATGCAAGTAGAAAGATCCGACTAGGCCTATAACATAAGCTTGTCACTTTTTTTTAACATTCTCTGGCATTTTTGATTTGGAGTGACCGAGAAGCAATGAGTGACTTGAAATGGCCTGATTGTATGTTGTGCATCTGGCTGTGAAAAGACGTGGAGAGGAAAGATTTATGGTTAATCCAATCCTGGTACGAACAACTTCAGATGGGGATGGCAGGGGGGGGGGGGGTCATTTCATACCAATCTACTGCCTCATGTCTGGTATGGAAATATGGGGGCTGTGTGTTAGCACAGTATTTTTTGTAGAAAAAAATCTTGTGAAGTGTTCTCTTTTTGGTGTCTTATTAATGAGAAATTTAAGACGTTCTTGGAAAAATGCTCAGTGAAATTGCATTAGTATCAAGATGTAACATCCGCACATCAACATTTAAAGCCTTTGAATAAAACAGCAAAGGCTCCATAATATGTCAAGATCATCTTGTCTTACTGCTTATTGGCATATCTTATTACCTGGATGTCAAACCTTCATCAGCATAGCTTGTCTAACAGGTTGTGAAACTAGCTGATCACTCTGCTCTTAGTGCTAAGTGCCTGCAGGCATCCCTGTGTACTATCTCAGTCCTGCTGCATTAACAGTAACAGCTTTGAAGGTTCTACAACTTACTGTCTCCACAGGGAACCTACACGTAATGAACCAGGACATTAAGAACAGACTGTAAAGATTTTACTGCAATAGAAACAATTATCTGAAGTATAACTCAGAATTGCTCCGTGCTGGAGGGAAAACTGCTGAATGGAAACATGTCCTCACAGACCTACAAGTATAATGTAATTCACTTTGTCTTCTCGGTACCAAACTTTCACGGTCTGAGAAAATTTAACTTGTTCTCAGAACTAAATGTTCACTGTGGCGGCAGGTCAGCATTAAAAAAGTCTCATGTACTATTTGTATTTGTTATCAGTAAAGATATGTTCACGTTACAGACATCACAGTGAAAACCGTGAACATAAGAGTACATTGAAAAAATCAGGAATACCAGTAAAGTCTCCCGAGTCCAGACAGGACTTCTATCCAAACATTTAGTAATGAGAGTCAGTTGAGCCTGTCTGAGGCCGGGGCTTTGTGTGCAGTAGAAGAGGAATCAGGAACAGCAGCAGTTTACAGTCAGGGACGGAGCGAGAAGGCTTGTTAGGTGGGAGATGCAGGGACGGGAATGTCCAACTTAGCAGGGGGTTGGCAATGCATGCTGAAGTTCCCTCCATACTGAATATATGTAAGTGTAGATTTTTCAATCCTCTCCAGGACCCTTCACTCTGGCCAGAAACAGAACTTTACTTGTCGGAAAGGGCAAAGACATGAATCTCATCCTTGTCACAAATTGACAATAATGTATTTTTTAGGCTTAAAATGATAGTTAAACAGTGAAAATTAACAACATCGGCTCCCAAATTGTGACAAGACGGAAAATACTTAAAGCTGGAGACATCCCTGATCAACACAGATGCAGATGAATGTCATGCAGTTTGCCTGATTCCTGCCCTGCAGCAAAAACAACTCTTGTGACACGAAACTGAATGATAATGTATTTTTGTAGGCTTAAAATGGAGATTAAACAATGCATTCCCAAACCATGAGTGGGACAGAAACAATTCTAAATTGAAAACATTCCTGATCTACCCAGATGCAGATGAATGTCATGCAATTTGCCTGATTTCCGCCCCTTCAGCAACAACAAGTAATGAAAGAAGCCTCATGATGTGATAGAACTGATGTCCTAGCTGATCTGGTGTGTCAAGCAGACGGGAGAGTCTGTAAACAACCCTTTCTTAATGTTCAAAGCCTCTTAATGTGATAAAACTGATGTCCTGGCTGATCTGTTGTGTCATGCAGAAGGAAAGTCTGTAGTTTGCTACATCAGATGTATGAACTGCCGTGTGAGCAGTGAAAGAGATGGGTGTGTGAGTTATGTGCCACGGAAAAGTTTCTGACAAACGAAGCTCAGGAGTATCGCTTGACAGATTGCAGCTATTAAAACACTATCAAGACTTTGTTACCGTGCAATACCTGCCGTGTGTCTTGTGCAACACTTGGGACAGACGGATAGATCGCTGGGGTGATTAAGACAGCCTGGAGACTGGGAAAAACGCGCAAAAACGTCCTGCGACTGATGGAGGGTGGGTGTCATCGGTGAAGCATGTAATGAAGTGCACTCACCAAATCTTCTTAAGATCAAATCTTCTTAAAACTTAAGATTTGTAAAGGTGCCAGATAAAGACTCCAATGACAAGGAAGTGGCTGGTGTAAGACTTTTGGTCGATAAGATTGCGCATATCGTAAAACATTGCTCCGAATTTTATTACAATATTGCATGGCTACAAACACGCACGCACATTATTTATAGCCTCTACATATAAAACTGTGGTGGCTTTATGCCATTTTGTTTTAAAATAAGCCCTAATGGTTCACTGTGGCAAAACTCGAAAGCAGAAACTGGGTTAATGTTACATGTAGCACACGGGGGACTGGTCCATCCACATTTGCATTCCATCGCTCCAACAGTCTTACATTAATGATATTGATGGCGGCGAGAGAGAAAAATGAAGTGCGCTTTGCCTGGAGGCTGATGGCCATTCCGGGTTCCCATATGGTAATTAGAATGGAAGGGCCTCTTTTCCGCAGCAAAGTGTGGTGTTTGCATGTGAGTGCCTGGTGGTTGCGCGCGTGTGGAGGGATCACCGTTGTTAGTGCGCTTGTGTGGTGGGAGTGCTGCTCCATAAGTAGTGCATGCCATTACGTGGGTAGCTGGTGTGTTACGCCGATCGGCGGTTATACCGGTTATAAAGATACAGATACAGAGTAGTGCCGGGCAGTAGTGTCTGCTGGTGTGCACAGTTCTGCTTCGGTGGTGAGCCTTCCGCTGGTGGTGTGCACAGTTCTGCTTCGGTGGTGAGCCTTCCGCTGGTGGTGTGCACAGTTCTGCTTCGGTGGTGAGCCTTCCGCTGGTGGTGTGATGCCGAGAATTCAGCACCAGGGACAGGTAGGATTCCTGCATTCAGCAGTATCTATTCTGGCAGGGATAGCTCGGGTGGGGCAGTGTTGTCTTCTGTTATGCTCCTTGGAAAACTGTCCTTAAGCGCTGATTGTTTTATTAGATAAGCTGTAAGTCAACATTCAGCACCAGGGGCAGGTATGATTCCTGCATGCCTGATTTGTTAGGGGCAGCTGCCGTGTGGAGGTATATTCTCCTTGTAAAACTGTCTGTAAGTGCTGATTTGTTTTATTCCTAAATCAACTGCAAGTCAACATTCAGCACCAGGGACAGGTATGCTTACTACTATATTTGATTTTTGTGTTTCTTCAGTAGAGATGATGTGAATTTAGCAACAGTCTTCACATGTGCATCTTGTGAATATGTTGACCTATATCATTCTACATTTTGCCAGAATGTGTTATTATCTAGTGGTGATGTAAACTGCAGATGGGTGTTTTGAACACTGTAATGTTACCAACACCTTATCTGAGTATCCTGTGCCTCCTGCTATAGCCAGAGTTTGCTTGTCCTAATGAACATGCACACTCCTGACAAATGTTCCCTCACATGCATTTTTAACCACATCTATCTGGGACAGGCATTAGCTCGGGATGTGGAAGCACGTGGGGCTCTTATGTAGACTCGCATGATCTGTTCCATGGATCACTCGTGAGTGGTCAATTTGTATTCGTGTTCCAAAAGACCCTTTTAGGGCCTCAGACAATTCGCAGAAAGACTAATGTATCAAAGTGCTGTTTTATGTGAAGAGCTCTGGAGATATATCGCTCTTGTCAGTTTTTACCTTATCAAAAAGATTGTGTTTTGCGTTCAAAGCTCTTCAGATTTATTGCTCTTGTCATTCCGCATCCGATTAAGGTAGACAGAATTCATGCAGGCACATTAACATGGTGAGCTTTTATGATGAGAAATGTTTGTTAAGTTCTTTCTGTTTGTGTCTGCCTAGATTGTATCTGTCTGAAATGCAAACTTAGCTGCAAATGTCAGCAAAAGTTCAGGTATGGTGTTTGATAGATGTCAGTGCAGGCTAGGGCAGTCCTCAGGACCCATCCCTCTATCCTGGGACAAAATATTCTACCCTATCCATCAAAACAAAATCTCCATGGCATAGAAATGATGTAAATGCAAGCTTCAAATGACAGATTTGACAGCAAAAAATTAACAACTTGGGCTTCCAAGCAACGAGTGGGACAGGAAAAAATTCCCAGCCTCCATCAATGTCTCATCTGTACAGGGGATTCTCCTTCTTTATAGGTGTGTCTTGTCAGGAGCTGTCAGGAATATAGATGATGGCTTATGTGTTATTTACAACATCTGCAATACTTTCTCTTGCAGTTCTTAATGAGCCGTACATTGCAGAATTCGTGATGTTCGTCTCTACACTAAAAAATGCTTCATTTGTGGAGCGTGTCTGGTTAAAGACTGTCAGAAGTGTTCATGTTGGATGTTTCTAGCATTCATTCTTCCTCTAGGCCCAAATGAGAACTGTCAGGAATATTTATGACGACTTGTGTGATATTTACAAGGTGCGTCCGCTCTGCAGTTACAAATGTGCAAAATGTAGTTACCGCAGTTTAGCTGACCTTTCCCAAGCCGGTAAGCACTTTTACAAAATGGAAACGCATCTATTTCGGTTGTCTTCATGTTTTTTAAGACTTTGATATAAGTTTCCCAGCTCTTGCCAGGTACGATCGATACCAGACCAGCGGAATTTATGTCTACAGTTCACAGGTCACTGAACCCTGCAGGATTGTTCCTCCATATACGAAGGGTTCGTTTTTTGATGTACCGATTTGTTCTGCGGTTTTTTGTCTATTGATCTTTGAATACCTTACTGTCAGTATGGAGGGAGGAAGTGGTGGAAACATGGTGTCACTGCAAAGGTCAAACTTGCAGAAGTAAAAGGAAGTATCAGACATGCCAGGTCATAAGTTCAATGGAACAGACTACTGATACTTGGGGGAGGGGTTTTTGTGTTTTTGCAGTTATACATTTTCCATATGCCAGTCCATTTTGTTTGTTTGAACTTTATTTATTCATGAAAGCTCCAATCGGCCATTTGCTATTCACTTGTTATGTTCTCTATAGATTCACTCAGTCCTGGTAGTAATCTGTGGATGCGTGATGCTCATTAATACCTTATTTGCATAATCAATGAACTGCAATTACTGAAGACAAGAAAACCCCTAAATATTTAATGGAGGCTTGAGATGTTCAAACTCTGCTTGCACAAGGTTTCACAATGGATTTCCCTCTGAGGGCTTGAAGGTGGTACACCTGCATATGCAAGTTAGTGCAGGTAAAACTGGACTTGTGTCTAGATATTTCTGATGTCTATCTGCACAGTTCCATGGTTAAATTGGGGTTATTTTTTCATGTCTACCTGCACATGCCTGGGAGAATAAGTGTTTGGTGGACTGTTGTTGATAGAAGGAATGTGCAAAATTTATCCTGTTCTATGACAGTACTGAGGAATGTTGTGTTTCTGTTTAACTATAACTGTAAAAAGCCATTTTTACTATACAGAATTTGTAGAATGTGCAAGAATGCCATCTGGTGCAGCATCTTCGATTGTGATAATCAACATGATAAATTGTTGAACCTCGTGCCTCTGGAAAATTATAGAGTTTCTCCCGTCTTGAAGTCGATACTTGAATCAGCAGTTCCCTTTCTTACATCCGGATGCATATTGCAAAACTCACTCAAGACTTGCTCAGACTGTGGTAATCAACTTACGACCCTGACCCTGCATTCTGCTGGGATTGGTCGCCATGGAAACTGTTCTTCCTTTCTGATGACGAATAATTTTATCTCTTGAGGAGAAACAACAGTTCTAGCTTGGGAGGAAAGGTTACAGTACATGTAGATATAGCCTGACTAAAATTGCGCTCCGAGCGGCCGGCCCTATACTACTGCCGCTGCCCTAGGAGGAGGAGGGGGTCATTAACCCCAACCAGCGAGAGATTGTGTAAACACAGGTTCATGTAGATATTGGCTACACTGATTTTCTGGTTTTTCAGACATCTTAATTGTTTTGTCAACAAATTTCAGATGTAACCTGGCAGTTTTTTCAATGTTTTCTCCATGTGTACAAATGTACATCTTGTGAAACCAAGAGATTTGATTGGTGCGGCCAGCGGATGTATATTGTGAGCCATAACTGAACATTCAGCACCAGGGACAGGTATGTTTGGTTGATGCAGTGATGGCTGCATCAGTTGATATGACTGAGAAAGCTTGGAATCTTTTTCTTTGTCTGCATGATATCAAACCAACAGATTTGATTATTGTGGCCTGCTGATGAAGGCATTAAAGGCAATCCAACAATCAGATAGGGACCAGGGACAGGTATGCTTCTTTGCAGTAATGTCTGTTTTGTTAGATACAACTTAGAAGCTTTCTTCATGTCTGCATGTTATCAAACCAACAGACTTCATTACGGTGGCCCGCTGGCAATTGGTTCAATCCCTGTAAGGAGATCCGACAATCTTGGTAGCGAAATTTTAAAGTTACACCAATTACTGTTAAAGAGATAAGCCATAACCGAACATTCAGCACCAGGGACAGGTATGTTTGGATAATGAAGTGATGGCTGTTTTGGTAGATGCAACTTGGAAACCTCTGATTCTGAATGATTTCTCCATATCTTCATGATACTCCAAACCAACAGATTTAATTACCGTGGCCCACTGACGAATGGTTTAATCCCTGTAAGGAGATCCGACAATCCCGGACACAGGACTACAAGATTACATTGATTATTTTTGAGATAAGCCACAACTCAACATATAGAGCCAGGGACAGGTATGTTTCTTTGCAGTGATGTCTGTTTTGTTAGATACAACGTGGAAGCTTTCTCCATGTCTGTATGTTATCAAACCAATTTGTTTAATTTCTGTGTCCCGCTGACAAATGGTTCAATCTCTGTAAGGAGATCTGACAATCTTAGTTGTGGAATTTTAAAGTTACATCAATTACTGTTTTAAAGCTAAACCACCACAGAACATTTAGAACTAGGGACGGGTATGTTTGGTTGATGCATTGATGGCTGTTTAGTTAGACATACCTGGGAAAGCTTTGCATGTTGTCTCCATATCTACATGATGATGTTATCAAACCAACAGATTTAATTACTGTGGCCCGCTGACAAATGGTTCAATCCCTGTAAGGAGATCCGACAATCTTGGTTGTGGAATTTTAAAGTTACATCAATTACTGTTTTAGAGCTGAACCACCACAGAAAATTTAGAACTAGAGGCAGGTATGTTTGGTTGATGCATTGATGGCTGTTTAGTTAGACATACCTGGGTAAGCTTTGCATGTTGTCTCCATATCTACATGATGATGATGACCAAGAAATTTGATTACTGTGGCCCGCTGACGAATGGTTTAATCCCTGTAAGGGGATCTGACAATCCCGGATGTTGGAACTGCAGGGTTACATTGATTGTTTTTGAGATAAGCCACATCTCAACATGTACGTACAAAAACAGGTATGCTTCTTTGCAGTGTTTTCTCTTTTGGAAGATATACCTTGGAAAGTTTTGTATGCTTTCTCCATGTTATCAAACCAAGAAATCTGATTACTGTGGCCCTCTGACGAATGGTTAAATCCCTGTAAGGAGATCTGACAATCCCGGATGTGGAACTGCAGGTTACTTTGATTATTGGATTAGGTTTGTACGTTTGTCTCAGGTGGGGAGGCATGACTCACCAGTTCCTGTCCTGGGAGTCAGGACTGACGTTAGACCATTCTCAGATACCCTCTCCTGCTGTAGGGTAGGTTCTCATGTCTCAGTTTCTGTAACCTGATACTCAGGACTGACATCCAACCAGTCCCTGATTCTCTCTCCTGCTGTATGTTGTACAGTAAGAACTAAGGTTCTCATTTCTCAGTTTCTGTAACCTGATACTCAGGACTGACGTCCAACCAGTCCCTGATTCTCTCTCCTGCTGTGTGTTGTACAGTAAGAACTAAGGTTCTCATTTCTCAGTTTCTGTAACCTGATACTCAGGACTGACGTCCAACCAGTCCCTGATTCTCTCTCCTGCTGTGTGTTGTACAGTATGGACTAAGGTTCTCATGTCTCTGGTGTGACTCACCAGTTTCTGTAACCTGGCTCGCAGGGTGACATTGGACCATTCCCACATCCTATCTCCTGCCGTAAGGTATGTTCTCATGTCTCAGGTAGTAAGGAATGACTCACCAGCTTTTGTAAGCTGGCACGCTGAGATGACATTGAACCATTCCCAGGTCCTCTCTCCTGCTGTGTGTTGTACAGTAAGAACTAAGGTTCTCATGTCTCTTGTGTGACTCAACAGTTTCTGTAACCTGGCTCGCAGGGCTCACGTTGCACCAGTCCCCGATCCTCTTACCTGCTGTAAGGTATGTTCTCATGTCTCAGGTGTGACTCAACTCAGGTGTGACTCAACTCAGGTGTGACTCAACTCAGGTGTGACTCAACTCAGTTTCTGTAACCTGGCTCGCAGGGCTCACGTTGCACCAGTCCCCGATCCTCTTACCTGCTGTAAGGTATGTTCTCATGTCTCAGGTGTGACTCAACTCAGGTGTGACTCAACTCAGGTGTGACTCAACTCAGTTTCTGTAACCTGGCTCGCAGGCTGACATTGGACCATTCCTACATCCTCTCTCCTGCTGTAAGGTAAGGTTCTCATGTCTCTCGTAGTAAGGAATGACTCACCAGCTTTTGTAAGCCGGCACGCTGAGATGACGTCAAATCATTCCCTGATCCTCTTACCTGCTGTAAGGCAAGGTTCTCTTGTCTCAGGTAGTGAGAAAAGATTCACAACATACCCTAGCCTCGCAGGAAGGTCTGATATCAGACCATTCCCAGATTCTATCCCCTGCTGTAAGGTACATTTGTAAGGTTCTCAGATCCAGTCCTATGCCACTTGTTGTAAGGTAGGTGCAGTTCCCTTTCTCACAGCTTTATTTGCCTCCCATAAAAGTAAACAATAGCTTACATCCTGGCAGCAGTTATGGAAAAGTAGGATGTATCCCAGCTATAAAATCTTTCTGATGTCTGCGATGATTTAATCCCATTCAACCAGTTGAGGAGGATAGAGTACAAATTGTTCCCATTGAGACATGCAATAACCTTAGTAAGTATCATTCTCGCAGTAGATATGGGAAAGTAGGATCTATCCCAGCTGTAACATCGTTCTGAAGTCTACCAAGATTTATCCTGATTGACCAGCCAGGGAGGACATCGTACAAATCTGATGAGCGTTTCCATCTGCAGTCCATCTTACTTTCTTGTTCAACGTTAATAAGGAGACAGGAGAAGACGTATGTTGGTCACATGAGGCCGTTTCTCCGGGGGTTTTATGTTGCTGCGGGATATTGAGGTCTGAAGATGGATGCTTCAGGAGTTCCCGTGTCCATTATAGCTGTAATACTAATCCTGACGTATGGTACGTTTGGCGGGAGTCCTTTCATCGCTGGAAGTGACATATACTGGTGATACTCATGACTGGTGCTATTCTGTTATATCTGGACTTGCCTAAATCTTGGTACTTGGTGGGACTTCAGTCCTGATGTCCATTGTAGGAGCAATACTGGTTCCTGATGTATTACTGTTATATTGGAAGTCCTTTTATTGCTGGAAGTGACATATGCTGGTGATACACATGACTGGTGCTCTTTCTCTAGATCTGGACTTGCCTAAATCTGGGTACTTGGTGAGACTTCTGTCCTGATGTCCATTGTAGGAGCAATTCTGGTTCTTGATGTATTACTGTTATGTTGGAAGTTCCTCTATTGCTGGAATGAAGCATTTTGATGTAACATAATGCTGTATTGTGCTTTTCTTCTTGTCCTGCATACTTAAACCAAGGTACTTGTTAGAACTTCTGTCCTCGCTGGAAGTGACATATGCTGGTGATACACATGACTACTGCCCTTCTCTAGATCTGGACTTGCCTAAATCTAGGTACTTGGTGAGACTTCTGTGCTGATGTCCATTATAGAAGCTATACCATGGTTCCTGACGTATTACTATTATGTTGAAAGTCCTTTTATCGCTGGGAGCGAAGCATGCTAATGTCACATGCTGCATTACGCACTCCTTGTTTCCCTGCAAGTGCTCCAACCAAGGGACCTGTTGGGACTACTGAAGTCCATTATAGCAGTAATACTGAGCCTGATGTATTATGGTGTGCGGGAAGTTCAACTTTTATCTCTGGAAGTGACGTATGCTGAGGTTATGGTCTGTTCTCTTCACCACTTCCTTGAATCGATCTTGGTACTGTTTAAGATTTCTTGGTCCATCATGTCAGCAATACCTGATGTGTGTACTTGTGTAATATTGTTATTGTGCAGTTCCTTTTGTCTTTTTTGAAGTAACATTTGCCTTGGTTATAAAGGCTGCTCTGGATAGATCCTTAGAGTGCCCTCCTTCCTTTATCTTGCAAAGTGCCCAAAAGAAACTACTTCTTAAAACTTCTGTTATCTGTCTAGTACATAGCTGATATAACCACCCTTTGGTGCAACACACCAGCTTCGCAGGCACAAGACACGGCAACAGCTGGTTATGCTACACTAAAAGACTGACTGTCTGCCACACCTATATTCTTTACACATCTAGCTGTGTGTAAGTTAGTGCATTTAAAACTATCCAAGGGTGCTCTTGCAGTCAGGCTTTTAGCTTGGATTTTACCATAGGGAGTCCAAATTTATTGGTGAGTCGCAGTAAGTGACTATTGTAGGGGGGGGGGGGGTCCAGGGGCATCCACCTTCCATGGTGTAGTTTTTGATGATTTTAAATTAACATAGTGCAGTCTAAGCATCCTAAGAGGCAAAAATACTGAATATCATGCTTGCCAGAGGATTTTCTCCCCAGTGTAAGGGCGTCCAGTGCATCAAATTTTTTGTTATCTTAAGAAAAGCGTGTCCAGATGACGCCTTGACGCATGCCTGGCTAAAAGCCTGCTTGCAGTACATGGTGGAAAAGAGTTCCACTCTACGATAGTTTGAGGGAAGAGCTGACTTCTGTTGTCCACTGTAGGAGCTCTGAATGATGTGCTGTGGCTTCTTGGCTTTTCTTTCCTCATCTTGAAGTAACAAATGCTGAGCTTACAAGCTGAAAACTTTCCATCAAGACTCAACGGAAGCAAGGAATCTTTGAAGGGTCCTAATGTCTTATTTCCAGAGTTGAATGATCCATTTCCTGTACTCCTGCCTTGAAGGAGCAAACGTCATCTGGAAGACTCCTTGCTGCCTGCTGTGCTGAGGTGATTTCTCAGTGCTGACCACTGGAACAGGATGACTGCCCAGCTCAGTAAACATGTGCACAGACTTATGGCTATTGTTTGAATGAAAGCTCATCTATGTTGTTAGAATCCATGTTGTAAAGTTTAAACTTTCTTCCAACACAAAGAAAGGAACTCACCATCAACTCACTACATCTAGTATTGTAAGTACTGAATAGCAGGCAGGCAGGCAAATGCAAGATACACTGCAGGTCTTAATTCATAAAACATTCTTGACTATACAGTGTATATCTATCAATGCGTTTACTAAATGGGAGCTTCCTGTTTGTTAAGTTAGCAGGGACTGATCCTAATTCTGAAACTGTCAGAAGAAGGTGCGATTGTAGATCTCAGTATTGTACTCTCAAGTTTGCCATTGATTACTTCACCTACAGTACCTTTTCATGCTATATAAACGGGCCCCTTAGGTACTCCAGCATTCAGAAATTGTTTTATTTAGGAAGCAGTAACTGTTCATAGGTTTAGAGTTACCCGATAATATCCTAAAAATGTCACCCAGTAATGCTTTAGTAACGGAGTCCACAGGTCACAGCCACACATCGACGGAGAGTTTGTTACCCACAAGTGTGTTTCATAAAATATCTAACACAGGAAATAAAAAGGAGACACGTTCCACTGACAAAGTGATCTTTCCCAAAAGGTGGGTCATGTTTTATGGTTCCCAGAAACCCCCTGATGGAGTGTTTGTTACCCACAAGTTTGTTTCAGAAGTGTCTTCGACTGGGAATAAGAAGTCAGCTGCCTTCCTACCAGGTATCTGTATCTATATAGCTGGTATAACCGCCGTTCGGCGTAACACACCAGCTTCGCAGGCACGTGGCGCGGCAGCAGCTGGTTATATTACACCGAACGACCCGTCACACCTAACTTTTGCACATCTATCTGCAAGCGTTCTTTAAAACTATCCAGAAAAGATGCCCCTACGCATACTGTACTTGGTGATAACAAATTCCACTTTACGATAGTTCTGGGAAAGTACAAAGACTGATGCTGTACAGTCGAAAATTTGGGTGAGTCCAATTTTGGTGTTGGAAATTACAGTTCAACTATTTCAAGAATAAAGTGGTACATGTTCTGTTGCAGCCATCAGCTGCTTTGTCTCCTATCGGAAATCAATTGCACAGCGAAGGTGCCAGAATTTCCCCCGTCCGCGGCCATCAGGGGGGCTGTAAAAGTAATGCTGCTGTGGAGGCCGGGAGTAAATCTCTGCGCAGTAAAATGTGGGAATGCCAGGGTCAGTTATTCAGGGGGGTGAAAAGTCCTCCGTCAGGCTTAAGTATGGTTTAACCCTAACCTTCCTGTCTCACTACATAACCAAAACATGTCTGGTACCAAACAGTTACCTTAGCAGGCTTAGGGTTAACCTCCTGGTACTGTGTTACCCTCCTTAAAAAAAAATAAACACCTTGCAAGCGATTGTCTGCCATTGCCTTTTAGTTGTAACTAGCAATTTAAGTGTGTGGCATTGTTCCCCAGTGACACGAGCCTTTATTCATTTTTTTGTCAGCATTTTTTTTAGACTACTTTTGTTTTATCTATTTCAGTCAATAATACAATACAAAAACAGACAGAAGATAGCCTCCCATAAATTCCTAACTCCAAAAGCACCAAAAAGAATGTAATGCTTCTAAGGACCAGAAACAGGTATCATTGCATTTCAGCCCTAGGTTATGACAATGTACATTATTCCATTGTTATTGTCATCATCAAGGTTAGCAGGTGTAGAGCTGAGGAGCACATAGCATGACGGGAGAAAGCCAATCATTCATGAATTTGCCTTCATCAGGCTAAATCACGTTTCAACAACCGTGACACTCGTGATGCCCTTGAAGGAAGTCCTAGAGCTTGAATGACACACGTATGCCCAGGAACTATAGAAATGAATTCATGTGGACTTAACTCCTGCCAACCCTGTGTAACTTGAAACTTGAAGCTCTTTTGACCCAGTCTGACTTGAGTGACGCTGTCGTAACATAAGCTTTGAGATGATGGATCCTCTCATGCTATTGCCAAATGTCTGTCAGTATTGATTGTTTTAGAGATGAGCAATAACTGAGTATTCCGTACCAAGGACAGGTATGCTCACACGTATGTAGTAATGACCAATGGCACTTTATGTTGAGACAAATGAGATTTTGCAGTGTAGTTTTCAAATACATTTTTTTATTGTTTAGAGATGGCCAATAACTAGTATTCAGCACCAGGGACAGGTATGCTTACACATACGTGGTGATGACAGTTTATCTTGAGACTATTGAGATTTAACATGATTGTAGTTTTCGAATACATTTTTTTATTGTTTTAGAGATAATTTTGTAATAGCCACAGGCTAGTTTGGCAGCCCTGGCTGTGCGTGCTGAACAGCCAAAACAATACATAGATAAAAGAACAATAACTGAGTATTCAGCAACAAGGACAGGTATGCTTACACTTAATATGTTTTAATGGCAGTTTATGTTAAGACTATTTAGATTTTTCAGTGTAGTTTTCAAATGAATTTTTCACACGCACTTCATGAAGATGTCAGTCAGTTTTCACCTGAATGTGTTATTTTCTGGAGATGACACTTTGCTTACAGCAGAAGAGCACAGATTACTCATGCTCGATAGATGATAGGGGCCCCATACCTACCATTCTACAACTTCTGTCAATTTGTTTGTTTGAACCTTTCGTGAGTGGCGCTGTTGTCACAAAAGCCCCGCCCATACCACTCCACACACAAGAATTAAACAGTACACTTATGAATCAGCCTAAAAGCCCTTCCCGTTGCCATGGCAACACATGACAGAGCCCTCAGCGTTGTAATCGCACGCTCCCCCCAGACTGGAGCAGTTGGCAGAGGCGCCGGTAATTAAATATTGAACGTGCTGCGTCTCCGTCCCCCCCCTGTTGCCATGGGCTGAGCCGGCTTAGCTGCACAACGTGCTGCCTTTTATGGATCAGGAGCTGCCGGTTACCGCTCAGTCCAACGCTCTGATGCTCGCGTAACTCCCGGTTACCGCTCAGTCCAACGCTCTGACGCTCGCATAGCGGACAGCCTCACCATGATGTACGTGGAAGTGCCGTTTGTCCAGGTATTGTACACTTCTGATCCGACTCTCCCAACTTTGGAAGTGTCCATCAGAGGTCTCTCTCCGTTTGCTCCTTTTTTTTGTTAGGCAATGATTGACAGACGAATCAGACGTAAACAATGACGGATGTCCGTTGCAGATAATGGTGTTGGAGAGATGTTAATCTTGGGTTCCATGTCTGCTGACATCTGTAGCGATGTTTGGCACATATCTCTTCTGTTAGCCACACCAATTAGATATGATTATTCAGCTGATGCTCGTGTAAGATTGTGTATTCATAGTTATGCAGTGTGTGTATGAGATGTGCATTTGAAAGGAACACCGGGCTATCGTAGCTGCTGAGGGAGTCTATCAGCAGCCGTGCAGTCTCCTGCTCATCCAAATTAGATTTCCTCTGGTGCACTAAGACACGGGAGCTGGGGAGCCGCGCATGCTGAGCAGCCAATTTGCATGTGTTGTGAGGGCTGGGAACATGGCAGTGTGGTGTCGGGTGTCGTGACTCCATGGCCTGGAGACGGGCGCTGGGTGCGGCGGTGGGGGGGCTCCGACGGGCGAGGCTGGCCGCGCAGGGATGGGTCCCCTGGCTCTTCTCGTACCAAGCGCTCCCGGCGGACGCACGGACGACAGGCAGCACACCCGACACGGAAGAAGTAATCTCTCTCTCTCTCTTCACTTATTTACGACTGAGAGTTGTAGGTAATATCTCAACGCAGAGGTAGATCATTTTATAGTTTATAGGCAGCATCAGTAGTTGACTAGCAGTGCCACAGAAGAAGTGACGTCTCTCTCTCTCTCTTCACTTATTTACGACGGTGTCTTAGAGCTGGATGTGCCATATCTATGTGGGGGAATTTTATACACACTCTAGTTTATAGGCAGCATCAATATTAGACTAGCAGTGCCACAGAAGAAGGAACACTCTCTATTCTATATCTCTTTTAAGTTATTTACGCAGGTGTCTTAGTGTTGGAGGTAACGGCTCAACGCAAAGGTGGATGTGCCGTATCTTTGTGGGGCATTTTTATAGCAATAGTTGAGTAGCAGTGCCACAGAAGAAGTAACGTATTTCTCTCTCACTTATTTACGACTCAGAGTCTTAGAGTTCGAGGTAACGTCTCAACGCAAAGGTGCATCTTTGTGGGGGGGTTTTATAGTTTATAGGCATCATCAATAGCTGAGTAGCAGGGCCACAGGGATTAGTTCCTATCGGCTTGTAAACAGGAAGCACACCCTTGTGTGGATCCTTTTATTTTTATGACATCCTTAGCTTGAGGAAGGGTCAGTAAGTCAGGCTTTGTTATGGTGCCTAGTAAGCTCTCGAGTCGAATAACACATTTTTACTGTCGTTGTCCATTGTTGGTGAATACATTTGTAATCCGATATGTCAGAGTAAATTTTGTATTCTGATATGAAAGAGAAAAGGCGATACAGAGATACAGTCTACACTGTTGAATAATTCAACCAGCATGTTGGGAACTGCATATAAGTGAGACTCTGCATAATGTTTCTGCTGCCGATATCTCTTGACACAGTAGAGGGTTCGTGCTTTGGAATGTCTGGAATTTCTAAGGAGCTTAGTTGATCCTTGAGGATGGAAATGAATCAAGAGTTCAGACATTCCTTATAGAATACCCTGTATCTTCATTTGTATCATGCTTGTATTATCTACTCCTAGGTTTTAGTGCTTTAAGAAATACGCTTTCGTTCTTTTGAGAGGAATACTACACACTACATCATGATCGTGAGCTTTGATATAATTATATTCATGTATGCATGTATAGAGGAATACCTGTTTCCTTTCTACATGTTTATACCCTACATCATCCATTTTACCTGCTATCAAAACGAGCATAAATGTATCTCTCAAGACTCTTTCTATTTCTTCTGTCTTGCAAGATATGGTCCGGGTTTAGTGCTTGAGAATGTCTTGGATTTTCTAAGGACTTTCTCCTTTATTGCCTCATAAAGATGCAAAAGTTCATACATTCTGATACACAAGTCCGATCCATCATCTGACTTACCTGCCATTGGAAGCTGCATGTATCTGACTCTCAGCGTTCCTTTGCTACTTGGGCCTTGTAAGACATACATTGCAGTCCAGGGGTCGTGCTTAGGAACATCTTGGATTTTTGAATGACTTTCAGCTTTCCTTTATTGTCCCATGAAGATGCAAAAGTTCATACATTCTGATACACAAGTCATCCATCATGTGTTCTACCCCCCCAGGGATCCTCCCCCATATCCCACGGCTGGTTTATCCAGAAATGATAATCACTTTCCCATGTAATGCTTCCATCTGCTCTCATAACGCTCACCCAGCCGTTATATTGCACCGTCGCCTCGCCTGTGATACCGTGTCAGCAACATTAGAATGGGGATCAATGCCGCAGATTCGGGGTACAGAAGGCCACTTGAACTTGTCTTGGTCTCAGATTTTTATCTAGTAGTATTTATCTGTTGGTTTTCTGAGATTTTTAAAGCAGTTTGGGAAAAAGCCAACATTGAAACAGAGAGCTAGGAGGAAAACTTTAATGGGACTAGTATATAAATGGTGATTAATGATACAGACATGGAATACCTACAATGTAAGGCCATTCCAAGTTAATATTCTTATTGTTTCTCAGTTTTTGTAAGGCCATCAGGAATTTGTGTGCTAGAAGGCAGACTTGGATCTGACTTTACTCATTATGATCAATGTTGCTAGTTTTGGATAGTTAAAGATTGAACAGCAACAGCATTTTCCAGTTTATGTCCATGTATGATGATTTTTTTACAGAAAACAGACACTGGCAGTCTAAAGGGTTAATTACGATTCCATACATATCTTCACTGTGCGCTCATTGGTTGATCCTGAATCACATGATTCTCACAACCATATAAGTACAAGGGATGATCACCCTACTGCCTCTTGTTGGATTCATCCGCAACGCCGAGGTCGCCTGGCGATGGACGACCAGGTCTCCGCCGCTTGCGGTTTCACGACCACGTTTCTCGCCGCCGGGCGGGTTTTGTGCCCGAGGAGCACGCAGTGTTGCAGCCTAGACTCCGGATTACCAGTGGGAGGAAGACAACTTCGGAGGTTCGGCTGTGAAGCAAGTAACGGCGGGGCGAGGGATCCAGAAGCTCCGGCGGACCTTGGGCAGACCCTCTCCACGCATGGAAAGGACGGAAGAGTCCTAGTGTTCTACCTAGTGGGGTCAAATTTCAGGACGGTGGATATACGGCAGGTTTGGGTGGAAAATGCAGTAACATACGTTGTGGTATTTGTCGAATTCTGCTTTTCTGGGAACAATGGTTTGTGTGCCGTTTTGTTCACGTGTTGTTTTGCATATCTTTGGTGTCGAGCTTTCGCCTGGTTTGCACGTGCTTGATTTGCATTTGTTTGCTTTTAGTTGACTGGGTATTTTGTCGATAAGCACACAGGGAGGCAGCATAGACTCCAGTTTGACGGAGGAAGACAATTTCTGAGGTTCAGCTGTGCAGTAAGTAACGGCGGGGCGATGGAACCAGAAGCTCCGGCAGACCTTGGGCAGACCATCTCCACGTAGCGAAAGGACGGACGAGTCCCACATAGTGGGGAGAAAACTTCAGGATGGCTGAGATATGGCAGGTTTGGGTGGAAAATGCGGTAACGTACGTTGTTGTATGTGTCGAATTCTGTTTTTCTGGGAACAGTCGTTTGGGTGTCGTTGTTCACGTGTTGTTTTGCATATCTTTGGTGTCGGGTTTTCTCCCGGTTTTTACTGCTTGATTTGCATTTGTTTGCCTTAGTTGACTGGGTGGGAATTTCATTATCTTTGGTTGGAACGGAACGTAGGAGGTT
>NC_049985.1:18370768-18372073 GCF_000003815.2 Branchiostoma floridae | reverse complement strand
GAAAGGGCGGAAGAGTCCTACCTGGCGGGTCGAAACGTCGGATATTAAAGATACGGCAGGTTTGGGGCGAAAATGCGGTAACAAACGTTTGTGTTTTTTGTCCAATTATGTTTTCCTGGGAACAATGGTTTGGGGTGGTTAATGTGTACACGTGTTGTTTTGCATATCTTTGGTGTCGGGCTTTCGCTCGGTTCGCTCGTGCTTGATTTGCATTTGCTCTGTCTTTAGTTGATACTTGTGTTCTAAACGTGTTGTTTTCTTAGCAGATCAGCCCGGTTTCCAGCTCTCCTGTGCCGAGGAAGGTGACTACCACATCGCGACCGAGGTGCAGCAAGCTGCGACAGAGCGTTGGAGCCAGCAAGCCGAGCATTCCCAACACATACGGCAGTTCTTCGCGGCATCGACACTAGACGACAGCCGTCACGGAGCGCACGGCTTTGGTTTTTTTCAGGGAGGCGTGCACGTTTTTGGTGACATCGATTTGAGGCGGGATTCCCCTCAGATATTTTGTCTTTATGTCTGTTGTTGCTGTTTTGAAGTGTTTGGTTTCCCTCTAATTAGGGATATTTTCTTTTACCGTTGTGGTTTGTAAAGTTTTGCTTGTGTTGACACAGTGACGGCGACACAGACCTGGACTATTAAGGAATGCAGTCGTCTAAGGAACCACAGCCTGGCAGCAGCGTTGGCAGTTTCTATCGCTGAGGGGAGTCTCCTTAAATCACGAGGAAAGAAGGTGTGTTTTGGTCCGTTTGGTACTATATTTTGGAGAAAACAGCGCATGTACGGATCGTTCTCGGTCGCTCCTGCTTGGTGTTTGATGGTTCTTTTATACCGTGAGAACACCGAGTAGCGAGGTCCGGAGAGGTTTCGTGTTGGCGTGTTTTCTTTTCAGCTGGTGAAACCGCGCGCATGTGCGGGCCTCTGATCGTTCGTGCTTGGTGTTTGGTGCACTTTTAGTGTGCGATCACTGAGTAACGTTGATCAGAGAGTTTTCCGCGCATGGCGGGTGTTTTCATGGGGGTGAAACGGCGCGCATGTGCGGGCCTCCGATCGTTGGTGCTTGGTGTTTGATGCACTGTTAGGGTGCGATCACTGAGTAGCGTTGATCGGAGAGTCTTTCCGCGCATGGCGGGTGTTTTCACAGAAATGAAACGGCGCGCATGTGCGGGCTTCTGATTGTGCTCGGTGTTTGTTGCACTGTTAGTGTGCGATCACTTGAGTAGCGTTGATCATAGAGTCTTTCCGCACCTGGCGGGTGTTTTCATACCCATAGGAATGGAACGGCGCGCATGTGCGGGCCTCTGA
>NC_049985.1:18368431-18370668 GCF_000003815.2 Branchiostoma floridae | reverse complement strand
GTTTGATGCACTGTTAGGGTGCGATCACTGAGTAGCGTTGATCGGAGAGTCTTTCCGCGCATGGCGGTGTTTTCACAGAAATGAAACGGCGCGCATGTGCGGGCTTCTGATTGTGCTCGGTGTTTGTTGCACTGTTAGTGTGCGATCACTGAGTAGCGTTGATCAGAGAGTCTTTCCGCACATGGCGGGTGTTTTCATAGCCATAGGAATGGAACGGCGCGCATGTGCGGGCCTCTGATGGTTGGTGCTCGGTGTTTGCTGCACTGTTAGTGTGCAATCACTGAGTAGCGTTGATCAGAGAGTCTTTCCGCACATGGCGGGTGTTTTCATAGCCATAGGAATGGAACGGCGCGCATGAGCGGGCTTCTGATCGTTGGTGCTCGGTGTTTGCTGCACTGTTAGTGTGCGATCACTGAGTAGCGTTGATCAGAGAGTCTTTCCGCACATGGCGGGTGTTTTCACAGGAATGAAACGACGTGCAGGTGCGGGCTTCTGATTGTACTCGGTGTTGGCTGCACAGTTAGTGTGCGATCACTGAGTAGCGTTGATCGGAGAGTCTTTCCGCACATGGCGGGGGTTTTCACAGAAATGAAACGGTGCGCATGTGCGGGCTTCTGATTGTGCTTGGTGTTTGTTGCACTGTTAGTGTGCGATCACTGAGTAGCGTTGATCAGAGAGTCTTTCCGCACATGGCGGGTGTTTTCATAGCCATAGAAATGGAACGGCGCGCATGTGCGGGCCTCTGATGGTTGGTGCTCGGTGTTTGCTGCACTGTTAGTGTGCAATCACTGAGTAGCGTTGATCGGAGAGTCTTTCCGCACATGGCGGGTGTTTTCACAGAAATGAAACGACGTGCATGTGCGGGCTTCTGATCGTAGGTGCCCGGTGTTTGTTGCACTGTTAGTGTGCGATCACTGAGTAGTGTTGATCGGAGAGTCTTTCCGCACATGGCGGGGGTTTTCACAGAAATGAAACGGTGCGCATGTGCGGGCTTCTGATTGTGCTCGGTGTTTGTTGCACTGTTAGTGTGCGATCACTGAGTAGCGTTGATCAGAGAGTTTTTCCGCACATGGTGGGTGTTTTCACAGGAATGAAACGGCGCGTATGTGCGGGCCTCCGATTGTGCTCGGTGTTTGTTGCACTGTTACTGTGTGCGATCACTGAGTAGCGTTGATCGGAGAGTCTTTCCGCATATGGCGGCTGTTTTCACAGGAATGAAGCGACGCGCAGGTGCGAGCCTCTAATTGTTGGTGCTCGGTGTTTGCTGCACTGTTAGGGTGCGATCACTGAGTAGCGTTGATCAGAGAGTCTTTCCGCACATTGTGGGTGTTTTCACAGGAATGAAATGGCGTGTATGTGCGGGCTTCCGATTGTGCTTGGTGTTTGTTGCACTGTTAGTGTGCGATCAATGAGTAAAGTTGGTCAGAGTCTTTCAGCGCATGCCGGGTGTTTTCATAGGGGTGAAATGGTGCGCATGGGCGGGCCTCTGGTCATTTGTGCTCGGTGTTTGTTGCACTGTTAGGGTGCGATTACTGAGTAGCGTTGATCAGAGAGTTTTCCCGCGAATGGCAGGTGTGTTCATAGGGAAAAAAGGGCATGCAGGTGGCAGGTGAGGGCCTCTGATCGTTTGTGCTTGGTGTTTCTTGTACTGTTAGTGTGCGATCACTGAGTAGCGGTGCCGTTGGTCAGAGAGTATTTCCGCACTTGGCGGGTGTTTTGACAAGAAGAAAAGGGAACGCATGTTTGGGCCGCTGATCGGCTGTGCTCGGTGTTTGCTGCATGGTTAGTGTGAGTTCACTGAGTGGCGTTGTTCAGAGAGTCTTTCCGCACGTGGCGGGTGTTTCCAGAGTCCGGAAAGAAAATGGCACGCATGTGCGGGCCACTGATTGTTTGTGCTTGGTGTTTGCTGCTTTGTTAGTATGCGATCACTGAGTAGCGTTGATCAGAGAGTTTTTCCGCGCATGACGGGTGTTTCATAGGAAGAAGATGTCATGCGAGTTTCTAGATCTGGTCGTTTGTGCTTGGTATTGGCTGCACGGTTGATAGTGTGCAATTGCTGAGTAGCGTTGGTCAGAGAGTCTGATCGCACACGGCGGGTGTTTTCACAGGGAGAAAATGGTACGCGTGTGCGGGCTGCTGATGGTGCTGGGCGTTGGCTGCATTGTTAGTGGGTGCTTAGTGGGACTCATAAGAGTAGCGTGAGTCAGAGAGTCTGCGTCCTTTGCACATAGCGGGCG
>NC_049985.1:18352431-18367889 GCF_000003815.2 Branchiostoma floridae | reverse complement strand
ACGCCTTTCGACTTTTATTAGAATGGAGTTGAGAGTGGGAACGAAGAAAGATAAAAGAGGGTGTTTGAAGTTACGTGAGAAGGTGAGGTAGAGAGAAAATGGAGAATAAGGGAGGGGGTAAGAGATGTGAAATGTTGAAGTAGAGAGAACTTCAATGATAAGGAAGGGGGTAAAGTATAGGAGTTAGAGAATGTGTAGATTTATAAAGTAACAAGTTAGCATGGGGATAAGGTGAAGGTATTAAGCGACTTCGGCGCTATCCCCATAACTTAATCACATATGAAGGATGATCCAATGAGTGCGCAGTGTGGATAGGAAACTATCTTCACTGTGCGCTCATTGGTTGATCCTGAATCACATGATTCTCACAACCATATAAGTACAAGGGATGATCACCCTACTGCCTCTTGTTGGATTCATCCGCAACGCCGAGGAGCGCGTGGTGAGGTCGACCCAGGAAGTAACAGCTGGAGAGAGATTCGATGGGAAACAGGGTTTTCCCGAGGAGGGGATTTATCAGAAACCGACCCACCCACCCACCCTCCTTTATATTCGTGTACAGCTGGCAAGGGTTCCGTCTTCGCCGCGCGACTTCGGCGCTATCCCCATAACTTAATCACATATGAAGGATGATCCAATGAGTGCGCAGTGTGGATAGGAAACTATTTATACTTGAGCTGTAGATATTTTTTTATTTGCTAATTACACTGCAATCCCATAAAACATACTTCTTGATAAACTGAAACAACTGATTTGAATTATGTAAAGGAAGGAGACTGACTTTTCTTGCTGTGTTCAAAATGTTTATTCTAGTTCTCGTTTTGACGATAGCTGTAAGCCAGATGTGAAACATGTATGGAGGGAAACCCCAGTGCAATGTCTGCCTCATCTGTACCTGCCAGAGAATGAGTTCCCTCTGACATGATACATGTGTGAGTTAGTGTCAGCTTATCTCTTGATAATAACCTCCTGAAGAGGGACTCCCTGCACTAAATGCCAGCTGCAGTTGTGGGACTGACTATATCATAGAACAGACAGACATTGAAGAATGACACACTATCAGAGAGGGAAAGAAATCATTTAATATTCATTTTCAAAAAAGTTACACAACCAGCACAAGGCTGTAATGTGGCTTTAACAATAGGTAAAAACCATTTAAAAGTAGTTGATGCAGTAAAATCTTGTCTATGTGTAGAAGGTACTTGATACACACTTAGCTTTACACAAGATGTTAGATGATGATGATTTCTATGTGCAGGCATGAATGTATTACTATTTGATGAGTAATATGTTCCCCCTGCCATGCCTGAATAGGACCCTCTGTCTTTGTGTAAGACCCACTAAATTATGAATGACGATTGTACAATTGGATCACGGCGCTGTGAAATGATTGCTGTCCCCTAACATGCGGATGTTCAGGCGCTGTAAAATGATTGCTGTCCCCTAACATGCGGATGTTCAGGCGCTGTAAAATGATTGCTGTCCCCTAACATGCGAATGTTCAGGCACTGTAAAATGATTGCTGTCGCCTAACATGCGAATGTTCAGGCACTGTAAAATGATTGCTGTCGCCTAACATGCGGATGTTCAGGCGCTCTAAAATGATTGCTGTCCCCTAACATGCGGATGTTCAGGCACTGTAAAATGATTGCTGTCCCCTAACATGCGGATGTTCAGGCGCTGTAAAATGATTGCTGTCCCCTAACATGCGGATGTTCAGGCACTGTAAAATGATTGCTGTCCCCTAACATGCGGATGTTCAGGCGCTGTAAAATGATTGCTGTCCCCTAACATGCGGATGTTCAGGCGCCAGGTTGATCTGTTGTTGCTGCGACAGGCCATTGTGCTACACGGAACGTTGTCTAGCCAATAATGCTGCCGTAGTCTTCCTCATTTATTATTCAGGACTCAATCTGGGACTGATGTTCGATCATCGCAGTGTGACGTTTTATCTGGGATTCTTATCAAACCAGTTCTGTTTCAATTTGGACTACTGAATGTAAGCAGTGTTTCCCTTCCAGAGTTATAGATGGCGGTTTTTAGTCAAGACTTTTATTTTATTTGTTCCAAAAATCTACTGGTAATGCTAAACTGGAATACAGAGATTTATGGCCACATCTTTTCAATGTTCATACAGTTCTATATTAGAGATGTATTAACATTGTAAAGATCTTAAAGTTATCCTCCCAGCCATTTGTTTTCATTTTCATGTGTCCACATGATTAATTTTACCCTTAAAGTATGATGAAAACAAATTAAATAAATTAATAATGATATGGCACTTAAACAGTCGCCTGACAGATATGGTAATGCTAAACTGGAGATTAACATGAATACAGAGACTTAAAGAGAATTTTTTTTATGTTATTACTAATATATTAAGGTCCAAGCTATTCCCCCGACCCTCTGTTTGAATTTCACGCTGTCAACTTGAATAATTTTTCACTTAAAATAGGATGACCACAAAGGAAATAAATGGATATGGCCTGAGATAATGACAATTATACAGAATTTTTTTATATTATATTTTCATACTTATATTCAGGTCCAAGTTATTCCCCTGACCCTCTGTTTGAATTTCACGCTGTTGAATTGATTAATTTTTCACTTAAAATACGATGAAAACCAAGGAAATCAATTGATATGGCGCTGGATAGATGACAATTATACCGTCCCTGAACACCACATGTCTGTCTCTATGCTGAGATACCTGTGTGCAGACTGAGACAAATGAGCACCCAGTGCTCTAAATTGCCCTTGTGTATTAGATTACTGTTATTTGATTAGAGCGTAATTGCCACTATACAAGCATATTCCATGCTTCAAAAAAAGGACTATAATGGAATGATAAGATTTGCAAAATCGTATTAAAACCTGGTGTTGTGAGAGAAGTTGACATGTTTTCCATAGCAGAGACGATGCAAATGTTATTCACTGACAGACAGTGCTGAACGCACAATTTCCAAGGTGACCTTGATATCTCAGCTCCCGGCCTTTTCTTATACATCACCTGACCTTTGCTTGTATTAAGTCACATGACAGGAGAAGGAAGGTCTTACTCTCATCTTAAGGGTCTGGCCAAGAATACAGAACAATGAAACTGAAGAAAAAGGCAGCTGAAAGTTCCTTGAAATTTTTCAGAAGCTTTACATCATATTTATCTGCCACATTTGCCTTGTAAATGCATGACCGGAAGAGTATGAGTCTTTAAATGACTTGAACAACAAGGCGTCTTCAAGGTATTATTTGCTATCATTTTATACCTTTATGACTTGAATCTTTCTTGACAATTTAATTGAAGCGTCAGGCCCTCAGCTGTCATACTTAATTTTTATTGTTTCGTACAACAAAATTGGAGACACTCTAACCTTTACCAAATATTAAACCTTCAAAATATTGACTAAACAGCTTGAAGACTTGAGACACCTTAACCAATTTGAAATCTTTAAAATATTTATTATTTTAACAATTTGAAGGCTTTCCCTGTATTTTATGTCATAGCTTTTTTGATTACATATAAAAGCTATTCATTCAACTTTATTGTATGCACCAAGTTCTTGTCTTGCAGGCTTAATAAAAAGTCAGCTAGAAGTTCTCAAGACTTGTATGCTGCCTGACATTACAGTTTAAGCTTCTGGCCTTTTCTTGTACTTTGTGATAAGTTTTGTTAAGGTAGTATCTCAGGGTGGCTGAGCAAAATTTCAAAATGATATTTTCCAAAAAATAACTATCAATGTTATTTTCTATGTAATTCTATTTTCATAATCTAACATACTTTCCCATCAAATGTTCCTTTTTGTCTGTCAAAATTCAAGGTCAAAGTAGCTGTCTAAAATTACGCAAAAATTTCAAACTCATCATAACTTTTAAAACTTGATATCATTGGATAGGTCTTAGTAAAACAAATAGAATGGTTTTTATTTCAACAAAATCGGACATACCGTTAGAGAGTTATGGCCATTGAAGGCCTGAAAATTATGCATAATTTCTCTTGATCAGCTAATTAAATATGCAAGATTATAATATCTCTGTACTCATACAAGATACAAGGAAAAAAATTGGTGTACAGGGGTTTTATAATATGTTGATTTGAATTATTGTCCTGAAATTTATACATCTAGTTCAGAAATGATGAATAATCCTGAATAATTGAGTTCCAGGGGTAATAAAATCAGAGTCCACTAATTGAATATGCAAAATTACCATATTTTCCCTATCCTTGAAGATACAAGAAAAAAAATTAGTATACAGGGGTTTTGGCACATGCTGAATTCAAATTTGACCTCAAAAACATCACTTTGGTCTTTTTACAACCTTTAAAAGTGGATTACGTCACTACTACCACAACAACTTGATTTTTACGGCCTAATTTTTGAAAAACTGTTCATCGAAAATGTGTAAAATTAGTTTTATTATGAAATTTACCCTGTAAGGAAAAACTTCGTGCGCTCCCGACGCAAAACAATGCTATTTAGTGCTCCCAAATGCTGTTAGCATAAGGGGTAATTAAAATTTCAGGAAAAAAATTAATAAAAAATCAGCATGACAAGGTATGATAAAATCCACGCGCAGATCTATTCAAATCACTATTGTGCACATTTCTGAAAAGTTTCAATAATAACAGACAAAATACAAGTCAAAATTTAGGCTTTTTAGGCTTTTTTTGCTAAAAATGGGCGTGGCCTAAAAGTAGTTGATGACGTCATTGTGACATCATACCAATTTGCATAAATTATCTTTATGCGTTAGGGTACTACCTTAGAAAAAATCAAGGTCCATACATTATCTAAGATGGTAATTTTAGAAGACCAAAAACACCCCCCAAAACTCCTCAGCCACCCTGAAATCCTACCTTAAGGCATAAAATATTTATAGACGTTACCCATAAAAAACTTTTGTGTGAATCTCATGCCTTAGCCAAAGCTCTGTTGTACCTTACATGTCATTCTATTTGATTTAAATGCTTCAGGTTTTTTACGAGTATTTAACGAGGTTGGTTTTACGACATGTATAACTTGTACAACTGTTTAAGTCAGCCGCAGGAGGCCTCAAGTCGTATTTTTGGGTTAGCGTGAATAGAAATGAGCAGTAAAGCTGCAGGAATGCATCTGGTCTGATCATGGTGTTGGTTTGGAAGCTTCAAACCTGTTCTCTTGTACTTTATGACTCCATTTTATTAGTCATACAAGATAACAAGAAAACTGAAGGTTTTGGCTGTGACAATGAAACCCGGCTAGCAAAACAGATCTTCACTGCTCCCTTTGAAAGCTTTAAGCCTTTTGTTATAATGCATTTTATGACTTTAGCTGTATTATGGGTATCAGGAAAGCCACAGGGTTTCAGCTGTGACTATAAAACTTTACAAAAGTAGCCCTTGTGCTTCCTTTGACATGGTTGGTAAGCTTAAGGTATTCTCCTGTATTTTACGGCCCTGGTATTATTGGGTCGTATAACAGCTCTTTTGTTAGTGTTAAGGAAACCCCAAGGCTTATGGTCCTCGCAATCAAGACCAAGAAAATAGAATGTGGATGTTAATAAAATCTACAACATAAAAATGTGAAACTAAGTCTCCTGTTAACCCAAAAGGGCATTTTTCATGCAAAATTGCTCTGAAAGCTTGAGATGTGTCTAATAACATCCAGGTGATAAGATATGCCAAATAGCAATTATGACACGCAACTGGATATGACTTTGGAAATGGTCAGACGTTTCAGATAACGTCTGTTATCTTTCTGTCATGACTCCAGAGTGTAGGGAGTGTATTCTGGTTATGACTCCAGAGTGGAGGGAGTGTATATATTCCAGTGAGTCCATGTAATGAGTTATACCAGGTGAGATACTACCACTAGTACCGGCACAGATGGGCAGATCCGAGCTGCCCCGGCCATTTCATACCTCGCCTGCGTATAACTCACTCTGTCTGCTGCAGCAGTGAGGAATACAAACTACTCACATCTCCCTTACATGGGTCTGTAACTCACATCTCCCTTACATGGGTCTGTAACTCACATCTCCCTTACATGGCTCTGTAACTCACATCTCCCTTACATGGCTCTGTAACTCACGTCTCCCTTACATGGGTCTGTAACTCACATGGATGGGAGTAAGGTGGTGTGGAGGTCTTATAGTCAGGGTTGTTGACTAAGAAACTGCAGACATCTTTTGTACAGCAGTCTGTAACTCACATCGACAGGAGTAAGGTAGTGAAGGACCCGTGTGAAAAAGAGTACCTAGTTTCGGTTAGGAACTTCCACTCAGATGGGACATGCACTGTAAAGCTGGAAGCCAAATATGTTAGGAGTGCCACACCTCGAACATGTTAACATAACCTTCCATAATTATTGAAAAAAGTTGGGATCCTTCCAATAATTACACTACGTTGAGGTCTTTATCAAGCATGTCACAGTATCACAAACGATCGTAAGATGAAAAATCAACAAAATATGACTGTGTGCCACTATCAAATTTGAGTTCTTGCAATCTTCCTCAAAAACTTTGTCGAGATTCTGACAGAATCCCGTACAGTGCTTTCATAATAAAGATAAGATCCACGAAAATGAAATATTGAAAATCTTTGAGTGTGTGACAGGTTTGCATAAGATGCTGCATATAAACTCTCTCTCGATCAAGCTGGCCATTCTCACGGGTACCGCTGCATTATTGCCTACACTTTTCACAAGGTGAAAATATGAGATGACAGTTCACCCAAAGGTTCAAACACATCATGCAAAGAAAATGTGACGTTGGATTCAACGTCGTGTGCATGAACCTTATAATTGAGACTTTTTGAATCAGGCAGGCTTGAAAGGAGGTAGGAATTCCAGGTCCATTTGCAGGAGATAACAGTCCATTGTTCGTTATCAGTCCTCTTGAATCTGGATGCTGCAAGCCCCCATCTGGAATGGAGAGATACGGTAACTACGGTAACGTGATGCAAAAGAATTCCTTCCTCACAGTTGACTGTCAGGATGAGACGTGCAGGGAATTCATCTGGAACTTTTTGAAACTTGCAGAGTTTCTGGAACGTGTACTAAGTTGTTTCCTACGTTGCATCACTTGACTTTCTTTTAATCCCTCTGCTTATGAAAAGTAGAAGCTTTGTGCATGGATAGAAAGCACTCTCAAGGGGTGGTTAAAAAGCTCTAACTTGTATGCATTGAGGGATGGGCTCCACTTCCCAATACCGTACCCTAGACACTGTGGATCAACACACTTCCCCCTAGGCTTCAAAAAGGCTTCAGGACTTTCCTCACCCTTACCTTAGTTCACCTTAACTGGAGTCCCACACAGTTCAGTATATGTGAATGCATTACCAGAGGGAGAAAATAATGAAACAGAGCTGTATCATTATGGTCCCATTCTTTCCTATTCCCTACATATGCTTTCATATTAATGACATGGTATAACATCCCCACGCTTGACTTGTGGCCGCCCGGTGGAAAACAGATATCAGAAAACTTGTAATTGGAACATCGATCAAACTAAAGGCACACCAGCTGCAGCTGAGCTAGACAAAAGGAGTTTACTTATCTCCGATCTATACCACCTGCTCTGTTCTCTCTGTAACACTCTGTTTTCAGGTGCCAATATATTATAGCTGTCAGAATTTTTTATCTGTAGGTTTTACTGTGAGAGACAGTCAGTCAAGGCTGCCCAACTTATTTTAACTTAGAACAGTGCCTTCTGGACTAGACTTGACTTGGAGTTGATTTGAATCCAAAATAAGCTTGACATTTCAGCTGTTCTGTCTATGGTCTATGATAGGAACAATCATACAATACATTTTGTAGGATTATCATACTAAATCTAACAATGAAAGATTTAAAACTCTTTTTTGTCTTTCAGTAAAAGTGAACTGTGGTGACCAACAAGCAGTGGTAGAAGGCCATGATTACATTAACAAGTAAAGCTTATTGAAAAAACTTTGTTGACATGTTTATTTGTTTGTTTATTGATGTTTGTTTGTTTGTTTGTTGTGTCTGCAGGTGATGACAGAGAAGAGAAGAATGAAGGAGGTTGCCATGGCACAACAGAGGCAGCAGGCCGAGAGGATAGACACACCAAAGGAACCAGGTGAGACATTGAGCCGGCTGTACAATTCATGCAAACGCGGGCTGAATTTGTAGATTTGTCAGAGCTTACCAAATTTCAGCATCAGCTGTATTTTTCGCTGTAAATCTACCTCTTCACAAATTGGACAGGCTCAGGTGACGTCTATGAAGCGCTAATGATTATATATCCCCATGAAATGGTAGCATGTTATTAACAGGAATTTTGCAATAGACCAATCCACAAATCTCCTAAAAAGTTCAAAAATTGTCGCCCAGGCCTGGCGCAGCTCGAAGTGCCCCGCGAACGTCTGACGAGCTGCTAAAAATTGTCCAAAGCCCGCGTAATCGCCAGGACGTAAGCGGGCATAGGCACACCTAAGGTAGCCTTACACCTGTACGCACACCAGCTATATCTTATTTTCTCACCTTGTACAGCAGTACACATGGTGAAAACCTGCACATACAGTACTTGTATGATATGTACACAATGTGTCCCTGTGTGTGTGTCTCAAGCTAGTGGTTTCAAGTTAAAGATTGCTACTCTGGAAAAACAAATGCGAACTTGTAGAAAAAGGTTTAGAAATGAATCTGATTCATCGTAGTTTGGTACCGATGTACTGCCATTGATATCGGTTAGGCCAATCTATTGTAGGAATCATTCATCCGCTCACAAGTATATATCCGACACAGAGTCTTCAGTCTTTGTTCCCTGTCCTAAAGCCAAATGAAGAAACACGGAGCTCAATACTCGTAAAACTGATGGTGCGCTCTTACAGCAGATCAGGATTGCTTTCCAACATCTGCTCCCGATTCTCGGGCCAGGTCAAGTCATTTCATCGGTTCTTGGACGTGTTATCGTAGAAACTCCAGCAAGGTGCCATGGTGGATACTGAGAGCTTGGAGGAAAACTTGAGTCTGACTGTAACCACTCCCTCAAACTTTGTGTACCTGAATACAGACTTTTCCCTCAAACTTTGTGTGCAGACTTTCTCCTCAAATTTCTTATATAAGAAGATGAGATAAAAATGAAGTACTGTGAAGAAAAATTAAATCAGGCAACCAATGTCTACTCCCTGTAGATCTGTGTATCAAAGTGTACAGACTCCCCCTGCAGACTCTGTGTTCATATTTAAAGTCATTTTTCCTTAAAAATATGGGAGAGCCAACAGATTTAATTTGCTTGGCCTCATCTAACAATACCCAGTTGAATCCACATACATGTAGTCAGAAGTTATCTCATGGACCCATTGTTCGTATAGATCTTGTTGAGACTTGAGAGAGTTGGTATGGATCTTGTGACAGAAGAAAAGCCGGCAGACATCAGTATTGAAGAGTATTGACTTCTGTGTCCACTGCTACACATCAAACATGCAGGACTAGCGTGGTACTGCTTTGATGTAGGAACCAGAGAACAGTGGGGTCAAACTTGAACCCTCCACACACACTCACGGGCACACACGCACACATATACACTTGTACCTTCCTAGGGTTGCATCAAAAACGGCAGTCAGAGATGGCAGACTTCACCACCTTACCCAATACTTTGCCACCCTTCCTGACTCACAGAATGAAAATATCAGCCCTTAGGATATAATGGCAATGATGCATCGTGTTTATTGGGAACAGTAAACTCATACACAGACATAAACATGCACATATACAGTATATGCAGAATAGACAAATACATGCTGCAAACTGCATACCTACACATGCACACATGCACACCCACAGAGGCACACACACATACACGCACACATGCATACACACACACGCACTCACACGTGCCCACATGCATGCACACACACACACTCACGCGTGCACACATGCATATACACTCACACACACACACGTGCACACATGCATACACTCACACACACACACACGTGCACACATGCATACACTTACACACACACTCACACATGCATACAGAGTGAAAGAGAGACTCACAGCAGACAGACAGACAAGACAAAAGCAACTCTTCACTCCCTTGAGGTGGAGTAGTCAAAAGATTCTGTCTTATAATCGATGAGAAGAAATCCTGACTTTTTGCTGCACGACGACATAAAAATGAGGTCTGATGTAGTATCTAAAATCCATGATTGTTAAGCCAGCGGTGCGGGGATCAGTAGTTATTGGGTGTACCTACATACCAGATAAACCTGCAATCAGTTCCTGACAGCATGGGGTCTCAGGAGATGTTCCCTGGGTCTTTGATCTTTTGTCAAACAAGAAGCCAGTATGAGAACAGAGGGCTGGGAGGAAAACTCGTTTCTGAATCTGATGTGTCCTGAAACTGTGTTTTCCCAGTTTCTCTGTTTTTGTGGTAAGGAGAAAACATATTGTTTTTTCTGGTGTGTTCTTTTTTTTTCTTCCTCTTAGCAGGAAAGGTTTGCAGAAAAGGCTAGGCTGTCTACTTGGACTGGCTATCACGTCAGGCAACTCAGATAACCCCATTCATAGCCCTGATCCTTTTTTCACTCACACCCACTACTTTTGGGCGAGCCTAGTGGTATGATACTGAGTACGAGTAGCATGACACAAGGCTATAGGAAAAAAATCTGCAATTTGGCAAAATGTTGCCTATCTAGTTCAACATTTTTCTCTAAGATCCATGAACCGACAGATTGAATTTGTGTGGCCTAAGATGACTCATCACCTTCTTGGCTGGCACAGACCCAGACCCGATCCCGACTGCAGACTTACAAACTGTGCTGTATAATCAATGGGTGACGGCAGGGGAGACCCAACATTAGTATTGACTTTCTGGTACCTGTGTAGCAGTTGTCAGCACTTCTCAGGCACACCAAGTTAGTTTGTTGGATTCCTGGGGTCAAGAAATGACACTGGGCTGGAAAATCAACAAGAAAACAGAGTCCGAACTTTGGAGAGAAAGTCTGTACGTCAGTACACACACGTCAGGTGACAGTTAAGAAACTTGATAGGATTTAGAAACAATCAGACATTTCAGACAGCATCCACTGTCTTTCATCAGTGAGTAAATTAATTTTGATTGTAATACCGGGTTTTAATCCAAAATTCTGAATTGATAATGAATGAGGTGAAGACAATGTTAACTCTAAGATGGTTTTGTTTGCTGGGTGTGGGTTACAGATACAAGAGATCCCCATGCACACCCTTGTTTCCTGATGTTGTTTATGGGGGTTACAGGTACAAGAGATCCCCATGCACACCCTTGTTTGCTGATGTTGTTTATGGGGGTTACAGATACACAAGATCTCCAGGCACACCCTTGTTTCCTGATGTTCACATGCTGCTGTTGATTCTGACTGTATCATGCACAAATTTGGCTCATCTTTTGACTTTATCCTTTACCATCATTTTTTCAGAAATTGTATAAACATAACTTTATAGACATTATCTCATTATTAATAAGCATTTCTGTACTGAGCACTTTGAGCATTTTTGTATTATCTTGATATATTGATAAGCATATTTGTACTGTCTTTTATGATATGCACTAGTAGTGAAACACCCATTGTCACTGGTTGGATAGTCCCACGTTTTTCTTGTGCGCATCACTCCACCAACATTTCTTTTCTTTTTTATTTCTTTCAGCTGTACTAGAAGCAAGCAGTGAGAAAGGTTTGTTTTCTTTGTTACAGTTGTTGCCATTGTTGTGCGTTTGATACATGCATATCTGCATCATTTCACCTTAGGAGCATCATTGTAGCACCGCATTGTCACACATCGCAACATGCAGATTTTTTTGCTACAAATCCTTGAAATGGTACAACAGAAAATAAACCCCAATTGTTGAATAATATTATGAAGTTTTTACACTATGTTCAATGATTGAGAAAATTGTTAAACATTCCAGGCCTAAAACCTTCCCAGGGTTTGAAATACCACCTGCATATGCAGGTTAGTGCAGGTAAAATTGGAGCTGTGCAGGTATTTCTGGAGTCTACCTGCACCTAACCTGCACCGGTCCATGTACTTGGTTTTATACATAAATTTCCTATGATGTAGGTGTATATGGATTGTCATCAGCTGCATTACTGTTACCACCTATAAAGTTTAAAGGAAAAAAGAGAAAAGGTTTCTTAACAATTTTAGTACGATCCATACTTCCTGAATTCAGCGTGATGCAGGTAAAATTTGTCTGGTGCAGGTAATTTTCAATGTAACCTCTACACCAGTGCAGGTATGCAGAAAAAAGTATTTCGAACCCTACTTTCTCTCTCTTCCAAACTGTGAAGCTTTGAATCGCTGATTCCTAAGTTAAAAGTTTTCTTACTGAAGGTGTGTAACAACAGCATCTATTTCAGCACCACAAACAGCACCAACAGTACAGCCTAATTGTACATATAAATAATCTCCAAGCATAAGATCGTATCAAAAGCTGGAGTGAAGGAGTGAAGCCGGCTTAGGAGTGTGTTTCGCTACCAGGGATCTGCCGGGCACTGAAACAGGGAGCAGTGTTTCTATACAACAATAATGTTGCTGCCCCTCCCTGTTGCCATGTTCTAATGTTACACTGGGACAAAGTCTGTGACCAGCACATGTCCCAGTTGGAAGTTAGCACCAAACAGGATGGAGGACAATTAGCACCTACACTACAATCACAGTTTGATTGGGAAACAATTGGATGTTAATAGCCTTTGTTCTAGCCGACTGGGGGCAGATTCTACATGGCAAATGTACACCTCTTGGTTGACTACACTCCTTGGCCAGTTTGTTACCATCTTATGGCATTCTAGGATCTGCTTGGAGATTACAAATAATCTCAGCACAATGTCTCACCAGCGTAATAGATCCTGGGGCTCTTCCCTCAAATCTATGGTCATTACACATAGGGTATCATTTTAAAGGGAAATTGACACGCTTAGATTTGCAGTATTATGTCATACTTATTGAAAAGGGGGAATGAAAGTATGATCCATGAAAGCTTTACCTTCATGAAAAGGTCTGGTTTTTGATACTAGTATGTTTGTTTGTCTTAGTGTGTTTGTAAGTTTGTTGTCAGGCGGAAAATGGTGTAACTGGATACCTGCAGGATGGGAAGGCTGGTATGGCCCGGGTCCAAAGTTGTTGCTGCATGCTTGGCATGGGTTCAAAGTCTCACAGGAAGGCAGGAAAATTCATTAGAATTAATGAGATGATAATTCACAATAATGAAGAAAACAAGAAATTCACCTGATCTTTCTCAGAGGTAAAATTCTTAGATCTTTGATTTCTTGTTCAAAGGTTTTTGCCAAGTTTAAATGGCTATGGTGTAAAACCCTGTTGCAGTCAGGTCACGCAGGGTGTCAAATGTCAGGTCCTGGAGTAATTTAATAGCAGGACATAAATCCAACCAAACAGACAGCAGTGCACAAAGGGCTCAGTTATGGGGTGACTCAAGGCGTCCGCGGAGACTAAAGTGGAAAATGGGGGTTAGAAGTTGATGTTTAAGCATTGATCTTATATCTAGCTGTTGAATTTAGGTCAAAATGAAGATCATTGTAATCATGCAGGGAAAAAAATGAAATTTTAGAGGGTATAGATTGAAGGGAAGGGGCTGTTATGTCTTGAATGATGAACCAGCCTCATTTTATTTGGCAAATGTAACGTTGAAAGGACGTGCCATAGATTTTGAAAAACAGACATCAGCAAACAAAAGCCTTGGTCAGGATTTTATAAATACTCGTCAAGACGTTTGTAAAGACACAGGTAAAATGAAAAGCATAAGTGTTAGAAGGAGACAGATTAAAAGGAAAGTGAGAGTGTTGTAAGGAGACAGATTAAGTAGAATGCGAAACTTTGTAAGGAATCAGATTAAGAGGAAAGTGAAAGTGTTGTGAGGAATTAGATTAAGAGAAAAGTGTTTGTAAGGAGATAGATTTAGACAAGTGAAAGTGTTTGTAAAGAGACAAATTAAGAGGAAACGAAACGAAAAGTGTTACAAGGAGACAAATTAAGAAGAGATTGAAACTTTGTAAGGAGACAGATTAAGAGGAAATGGAACATGTTTCATGGAGACAAATTAGAGGAAAGTGCAACTTTGTAAGGAGACAGATTGAGAGAAGTGAAAGTGCTGTGAGGAGACAAGAAGAAACTAAAAATGTTGTGTAGGGAGACAGAGATAAAGAGAAAAATGAAAGTTGTAAGGAGACATGAGGTTAAAAGGAAAGTGGTAGTTCCACCTTGAGTAATAGAAGGACATACTGTGTTTGGCAGGCTGAATGTTGTAGTCATGTCCACAATCACAGTAGGGAGATTGCTTTTCCTGGGGCAGGTAGAGGTCATTGTGTTACTGTTGGTACAGACGATGTGTTTTATCCTGTAAAAGTAAGGATGATTATACAGTAAAATACGGCTGTTTCCTAACTGTCTGTAACAGGTTTGGTACTCTGCTGATGCAGTTGGCTTGAAAGTGTTTTAAATGTCAAATGGTCATAATTTTTGGGCTCATTTGCAAAATATATACCTCATTTGATACATACTATGGGTCCCTGTCAAATTGCCATCCTTTTTTGTGTCCATTGTGAAAAGCATTCTCCTGTTCTCACACCAGATGGGTACAGTTTTATGACTTGTCCATAGAATCTCCTGTCAGCATTTGTTTGGATTTTATTGGATCCAAATCAAATCATCCTCCTTTTTAGTGTCCGTTGAGCCAACTGTGTCCCTCCTTTGTGGCCGATAGTTCCTACATCCGACCATGAGGGTTTTATAACCAATAAACACATCTCATGTCCTTAGTAACCCCATCTTTGCTATTTCTATTCTATCTAATTTGCCCAAAGAATCTCTCATTCAGTTCATTATGTGTATGCTTCATACCAGATTATCCTCCCTTTTCAGTGTTCAGAAATGTCTCTGTCACCACCAGTTCTCAGGTCCAACTGGGACAGTTTTTATGACCTATAAACTTGTCTCCAGGGCTCAATGTCCTTAGAAATACCAAAGTTATCTCTCATTGATTTTACAGGTACAGGCCGAATTGTCCAGCTTTATTATTGTCCTTTGTGCAAGGAATTGTGCCTCTTTTGGGGCCACATATGAGACGGGCAGTTTTATGACCTATTAAATTGTCTCTCTTGGGTTCAATGTCCTTAGAATTTCCGAACTTATTCCTCTTTTGATTTTATAGGTTCAGTCCAAATTACACTTTTTCCTGTCCACTGGTCACAGAAGGATCCCTCCTTCGTGGCCATACATGAGACGGGAACAGTTTTATGGCCCATCAACGTGTCTATAGGGTTCATTGCCCTCAGAGTCTCCCGTGTCAGCAACGTAAAAACTCCTGGGAACCTGACCTCTGACCCTGGGAACCTGACCTCTGACCCTGGGAACCTGACCTCTGACCCTGGGAACCTGACCTCTGACCCTGCCACACCTTCATCGCCTGTCTGGTACCCATAATGGAGAATGGATCGCAATTTTCCCGGGCAGCCCAGATGG
>NC_049985.1:18318667-18350464 GCF_000003815.2 Branchiostoma floridae | reverse complement strand
TATTTCGAATACGTAAAATGTCATGGTGCCCCAACAGCCCACTAGAAGGTCAGGGATAGGTGAGATGAGGTGAGGTGACAATACTGTTTGACCCAAAAATGCTAAGAACAGGATAGAATGGTCTCACGCAGTGTTCACGATGGTCTCTCACCAGTGTTGTTCATACGACCTTCCCGCAGGTATCAAGGTGCTAAACGAAGCCATAGACTACGTCTCCAGGAAGAACGAAGATGACTGGATCCCAGCGACGGTCGACGTGGCGCCTTCCGCTGTCACAGTCAAGAGCAAGGAGGTCAGTAGGGTCAAGGAGACGAGGTCAGGAGAGGTCGATTCGCATGGAAGCTCTCCTCAGTAGAGCTGATTTTTAGTTCTGTGTGAAATCTTGAGTGCACAGAGGTCATTATGGCATGATGAAATGAGGCCCTTGATAAGTTGTTTCTGTGGAATAATGGAAATAAGCAGGGGAATACAGAGAGGGAAAGCTAAATATGTGATCATACTACGATCATTATGTAATGATTTTAATCACTAATAAGTTGCACATGTACAGACTTGCAGGGTACGCTATATAGGGCCTAAAATTTTTGTCTCATGACATTCACACTAACATCGCCAAACTTGATTGAGACATTTCAAGATCTTTGCGTTGTTGTTGCACACATTTGCTATATAAAGCTTGTTAATCAAAAGATACATAAAAGTGTTTTTGAGAGGTACACATTTAAAACAACATCGATGTCAAGGATACAGACCAACTCTGAAAGTAAAAATATGTCACACCAAATAGCAATCACTCATGACAAGCAACAGCATGTGATTTTGGAAACAGTTCCAAAATAAAAACCAGTACCGATTCCAAGTTCATGTCCAGTTGCTTGCAATGAGTTACAGCTATTTGGTGAATCTTTTTACCTGGATGTCTAACCATCACCTGTATATCAAAGACGCGTCACCTGACTTTGCCCCCCTCCCAGACGAGAGAGCAGCTGACGGAGTGCAGAGTCCGTTTCCTGTCCTTCCTGGGCATCGGCAGGAACGCAAAGTAAGAAAACTCCTATGTGAGACCAGCAAACTCCTGATGACCACTTTCTTAAGGCCTAAAAATCTTCAATACAACAGAATAACCTCTCTTGAGATATTTACATCTTGAAGAAGATAGAGAATAATAATGTTGTCCAACTGCTGTCTCTCATGATGTTTTCTAATGTTTAAATACACTCGTTATAGGTACAACTTCTATACTTTTTAATTCTTGTTTTACTGCTGTCAAAAACTGAACTTTTTGTTAGCATGAGATCTTCATCTACTGTACTTTTGATTTGGCTAAGTAGATTTTGTTGTTTGAGTCAGTTTTCTTGTGTATGTAAGAACCGAACGCTTTATCCTGTACATACTGACGCTAAGCTGTTTTGTTTTTCATGTCCGGACCTCAAGTGGAAAGTGAGTTTACCCAGTTACTAGTTAAACCGTGGAGCCTGCATGGCACACATGTGATAGCCTCCACCAGGCCTTACTAACGGGCTGTGGATAGTAAAAATTTAGCAAAACCAAGATTGATTGGCCCTATAATAATGGGAGCTAGTCTACTGCAAGGGTAACAATTCCTGTACTGTACTGTGCAGGCAAATGTTGCCCTACAGTAACACTCCTGTGGTAAATTATTCACCTGATTTAACAAAATTTTATTATTTTTTAGCCAGAAGTTAGTCTGGTGGAGGTTGCACATGTGTCCATAAAGGTTCTTGGGTGGGTTTTGTTCAACAAAATAGAAAATTTTCGCTGATTTTACATGAAGGATTGTCTGATGATTTCACCAGTGCTTGAAGTCTGGCACATGTAAGCTACAGAAAACAATCCTGTTCAGTCATTATTTTCTACCTTCTTTACTTAGATATTCAGCACCATACCCTTTTGCCAAAAAAAGGCTAAAGATTTTGTTTTGTGTTAGCTGCTTTTTTATGTTAAGTTGTTATCTAGTAGGAAGATGAAATGTCTTAGATGCAACTTTTCGATCATTTATCCAATGTTAAAACAAAAGTTTACACAGAAAGTGATCCTCTTGTAATTCTACAATCATTGTATGAAAAAAAGTTCTGACGTGGTCTCGTATTCATAATATTTACTACTTCAGTACTTGTTGGTCTATACATTGTTTCCCAGGATGTTTGGCTATATCCCTGGTCTGAGTGTGTTGGTATTTACATGAAGTTGTTGTTGTTGTTGATATTTACTGGTTCTATGTGTTGTTAACAGGATGTTTGGGTACATCCACGCCCTGAGTGTGTTGTTATTTACATGTAGCTGTTGTTGTTGTTGATATTTACTGGTTCCATGTGTTGTTTACAGGATGTTTGGTTACATCCACGCCCTGAGTGCGACCAAGTTTGAGGCTCATGTGTTCCACTGTGAACCCACGGCTGCCGCCCTGTCCAAGGCAGTGGAAGGAGCGTGCCAGGTTGGTTTGTTTGTTTGTCTCTTTGTTTGTTTGTTTGCTGTTTTGTTGGCATGATAGACAACAAACTTAACGTGACATAAACAAAAGTGTAACCTTATGTTACAATTTTAAGACCATATATCTGTACACAAAATAAAGCACTTACCAACAAGCTTCGATCAATCCTCTGATCCTTATCAAGTTGAAATGACCCAAAGCCTAAGTCACACATCTGGACTGGAAGTGTGACGTCAGCAAAGGGTCAAAGGTGCTTGGCAGTCGGTATCGGCCCCCGTCTTGGTTGAGGGAAGGTTGGTGGGCTCTGATGTAAATGGCCTCTTTCACTCCCCTGAGAAAGTTATCTTGTTTGGAAGCAAGAACTTTGGATGTGTTGCGACACCTCCTAGTTTACTGAACTGGGCAGTTAAGCGCTTATTTTGTGTACGAATACTTGACACACCAGCTTTGAATTCTGCTTGCTGTTATAAGGGGCTTAGGCCTCAATAAATCATTTCATCAGGTTGGTAGAATGTAGGATATTAGACTTTTGCGCAACCTGTCAGACATCTTCCTCAGAGCTTCTGATTGGCAGATGTCTGACAGGCATCAAAATGTATTAAAGTAACACTGGTGAGAGACATTAATTATGGTTGTGAAAATTTAAGGAAAAGTCTAATATCCAGTGGCTAGCCCTGTTACATGCATGTCTATGATGAGAGGTAGTTACACAGGGTCACATGTACATCACCTGACACACACAGAGCTGATGGTGCATCTGAAGTCACATGGTTCACATTTCCTCTGAGACATGAACGTTACATATTGGGGGAGGGGTTGGACTTATCTGATTTGAGACACATTTTGTACATCAGTAGCCTGTGTTTACACAATCTCTCGCTGGCTGGGGTTAATGACCCCTCCCCTAGGGCGGCGGCAATTGTAAGGTTGGCCACTAGGACTGCGTTTTTTGTCAGGCTAGTATATCAGCATTTATCAAAAATGTTGTAATCTTTTGAATTCCACCATGATGCCAGTTTCAGTTTTTCTTATGTCTATTCATTTAAACACCAGTCCTGTAGTTTGTTAGAGAAGACAATATAGTGTTAATTGTACACTAACAGTACATTGTAGTCTTCAACTATGATGGACAAACTATACTCATGCCAAGTATTCTGTTCACCTTCCTCTCAACAAACCCCCTCCTTGTACCCCCCTCTCCTTTAACACCCCCCCTCTCCACCCCCCCTCCTTGTTTGCCCCCCTTTAACACACACACACACACACACACACCCCCTGCAGCTGAGGTATCAGAAAGTCATCGACGCTCGGCCGGAGATTCTGAAGTCCAGCAAGCCACAAGCACCAGCGGAAAACAAGGTACGTTTCCATGGCAACTTAACTGTCTGGAATTTTAAAATTGCTGTGTTTGTGTAGACACAATCAGAAATGGCAAAGCAAAAGATTCAAATTCAGCTTCGTTGTTCCTGACTTTGGCATTTCACATAAGGAAAGCCTTAAATAATGCTGCTCAAACAATCTTTTAGAGATTAATTTTTCAGGATTGCTAATTTAAGCTCTCTCCAAATCAAAGGTTACATTTATCAAACAGATTTTCTTTCTTTTTTAGATTTACATTAGAATTATAGGTTTGTAGAAGATAGCAGTAAAAGATTTTGTATATAATGAATTTTAAAAGTTGTAATAGGAATGGATATAGCAGTGTTATCTGATGAGCAATTAAAATAGAAGATCACAAACTTTACAGCCAAGAAAAGTTATATGTAGGCAAAGTAGTTTGTGGATGAATCATTTCATGTGGAGATTTCCTCCAAACCTGCCTGCTGCAAGGATCGGTCTAGAAAACATGAAACTTCTTAAATCTTCACAAAAAGGTCTCGACTTTCCCCTGAAATATTGCACACAATGAAGTTAGCCTGTGTGGGTGCTGTGTTGCATTGTGTTGTACGTTTCCTTTCTATATCCGTGTTTCTGTTTCTTGTGCTTTGTTGGTGTGTTGTTTGCTTTTTAAGGCTATACCAATTTTTTTTTTTGTTTCTCGGATTTCCCGACACTACTTTTTCCGATTTGAAAAGAAAAAAACCTACTGTTGACAAAATTCACTGCCAGTAGCTGTCCTATTTTAGACGGTATGTTTATCATTTTTCTTCAAACTTTGGACTTTGCCACCAGGGACCCCCATAAATATTGAAAGTTAAGGTTTTCCTGTCCTATCTCTCCTACCCCCGAATTTTTGAAACCTTTAAGTTTCTTTTTCATTAATTTTTTTTTCGACCAACCGACCCAATTTTTTTGTGAAAAATCTGAGAAACAACAAATAAAATTGTTGTGGCCTAAAGCTATGATAAATGATGTTAATGATATGTGTTGCATCACTGTTGGGATATGACTGGCCTTTCTTTAGCTGCTGTAATCATGTAAGACTGGCCTTTCTTTAGCTGCTGTAATCATGTAAGACTCCCCTGCACGCTGCTTTGCTAAGCTTGAAATATCAACCTTTATGTACAAGCTTCTGCTTTGCCTACTTCAGTTTCCTGGGTTATTCACAGTCTCAGAAATCCCAAAGATGCTCCACTGTTGAGGCTTTGACAAATGTAACAAAGTTGGGACCTACCGTTAGTGGAAAGACACACTCAGTGGCATCCACAAGTTGAAGCCCCACGTGTTAGACAGTTTGTAAGGCTAGATCTATCCTTGCCAGTGGCTGGTGTTGCTTTGTGTGACGTCTGACATGTCCTTTTGCTCATACTTTGCTTACGGCTCGCCATAGCGAACAAAGTAGCACGGTAAGTGGCTTCTTGCATTGTGCCGGCAGCAGAAAACAACCTTTGTGTTTAGCCTAAGTGAAGATACCCGAAACTTGAGCACGTGGGAAATGCATAACTGCAAAAATACGGATTTTCCAAAAACTGTACCTCCCTGTAAGTTTGTGGCCTCTTCCATTGACCTTATGACCTGGAACGTCTGTCATGTCTGGTAAACAACTCTCTCTACCAGCTCTGAACTCCACTTCCGGTCACTCAGACTACTTCCGGTCACAGTTTGACCATTGCAAAGACACCAACCTGCCACTCACTTCCTTCCACTCTACTGTATTCAAGTAAATTTGAATCCAAGAACAGAGACATACATGTTCACACACATCAGCAACAAAAATAAAACCTCTGTACACTAAGGGAATGGTCACTGATGTGCAGGAAATAGGTCAGGTAACAACCTTTCTAGTCCACCGTTGAAAAAATATTCCTCTTAACAAGCAGACCTATATCCCCAATCATGCTGATGATTTGAAGACTAAACCAACACTCACGAAATCATAAATTATCCTTTAGATTGATGCAGAAAAACTTCTTTGTAGTCTGCGAAAATAAGCCATTAATTGTTGGCCAAATTATAAGTGAGCGTAAACTATGGGGTAAAATTGCCTGCTAAGGCTGTATTGTTCTCTTGTGCGTTGTGTATTTCAGTCTGTGTTCTTGCAATTGTCTGTGTGTAAAGTTCAAAACTGTACTCTACTGTTATGTAATACTGTGTGATGTGTTATTGTATTACCTCAACAACCTACATGTATCTCTGTGCTTTCTTCACCCTGTGTCCCTTTTTTTGCCACATTGGATGTTTTGCCTCATAAAATTTAGCCCTTCCTCCTGACCATTCGCCTAGTTTTCATGTATTTTTTTCCCAATGGTTGTTAGGTTATTGTTTGAATGAGAATTTCCACCCCCAACCTTCTACTATATTCAAACTTCATGTGAAACTTCTTTAGTATTCTTCAAAAGCAGGGATGGTAGCTAATGTGCAGTTTGAGCACACTCCTAGGCTGGCTACGCTCCTCTGCCAGCTTTTGATACTATCTTATGCTACCGTAGGATCTGCTTGGAGATTATATGAGATGTAATTGTCTATGATTTTGTTTTCTTTGTATCCTACCTATCTTCTGCTCTAGATCTCCTGAAAGAGTAGTGGCTGCTAGAGCACTAAAGTCGACATGTTTCCCCAGACAAACCCCACTTACTGAACGTTGTTTCCCTCCATGTGCCCCCCTGCAGAGGTGGTCATCGGTGAAGTCGGGGTTCCAGAACATGCTCGGTCTGCGCAGAAACAGCAAGACGAGACAAACGCCGCCACCCGAAGACCGACAGACGCAACCCTCCGCAGAATAGACCAACCGTGTGCTCTCAGCGCGAGACAGGGCCTACAAGGCCTGTAGGACTTGTCGTGTACATAGTGAATTTATCCATGCAATGTTGAATGTGGGAGCTCTGACAGGCTCCCAACTGTAGACACTTACCACAGATATACACCAGACCAACAGTTCTACTTACACCAAAGTCTGTAAAGCTTTATGTTAGGGTGGAGGTTTGAGGACAAGGTTCTTGCCATAGATGAGTTTGATTTTAATATATTTTAGTATTAACCTTTGTACTAACCTACTTAACCATTTTCTGGCAAAGTCTTGCCAGAATTTAGTCTAACTTTTATTGCGAGGTTTTTAATGATTCTTGTGAGGGAATTCTTAAGATTTTATGATGTCTTAGCATCGAAGGGTTATTTTCTATTCAGTTGTCTTACAATAGGTACTTTACCTGGTGAACCACCCTTAGCCAATGTGGAAAAGCAAAAGGCACTTTTTTCAGGTTGTCATGGCAACAGCAGGAATCGTCATGGCAACAGCAGGAATCGTCATGGCAACAGCTCTGGTTAATGCAAATGTAACCAAGGCCGCTCCAAGTTAAATCTTTGGTTCTCAGATTTAGCAAGAAGTCAAGATGAATGGCGAGGGCCGGGGGAAGACTTGGGGGCTGGCTTTGTTCACTCCCCGACTGGGACTTTTCATCTCAGACTCTGTTTCCATGTGGATCCGTCAGTTCAGCATTTTTTTTTTTATTTGTACATCGAGAACCAAGAAATTAACTTGGTGTGGCCGAACTGAACATTGTGAATTCTGTCTTGTCTCAACATATCATGAAGCGGTGCCTGTATCTACGCAATTAGCACGGCCTCGTCCACAGTTCTGTGGATGGAGTGAAGGAATGAATGAATGAAGCAGGGAGGGAGATTTTCAGGAATAACAATTGGAGGCCTAGTCTGCAGTGTTCTATAATTGTCTATCTGAATCGAATGGTGTCGCAACCAATAGACACCCAAATTGTACATATGAAATTTAATGAATGAACTATCGGGCTCAGTGGCCTTGATAATGACCAGTCGTGTCCCCAGACACAAGCTTAGGTGTAGAATCAGCTCCGCACAATGTCGTGAAATGTTCGCCATGATCGCAATCAATGTGGATTTTTCCCCGGTAAAATCTAAGGACTTGCCTAATACCAGATCTGGTGTGTTGTGGCCAGTCTACTGTCCTGTCAGCAACTTGTAGCTCTCTTTCCTCAGCTGTGATTGGCTAAGATGTGGACCTTTTTTCATTGGCAGAGACACGGATCGCTCTGATAGGCCACAATAATGATATCACAATGCCAAGATGTGTTTTTATTGGCTGAAACAAAAGATGCTCTGATTGGTCACAACAGTGACATCACAATGCCAAGTTGTGTTTTGATTGGCTGAAACAAAAGATGCTCTGGTCCATGATTGGCCACAACAATGACATCACAATGCCAAGGTGTGTTTTGATTGGCTGAAACAAAAGATACTCTGATTGGTCACAACAATGACATCACAATGCCAAGTTGTGTTTTGATTGGCTGAAACAAAAGATGCTCTGATTGGTCACAACAATGACATCACAATGCCAAGATGTGTTTTGATTGGCTGAAACAAGAGAGGCTTTGATTGGCCACAACAATGATATTGCAATGCCGAGATGTGTTTTGATTGGCCAAGACATGAGAGTCTCTCATTGGCCACATTATATCACAATGCCAAGATGCAACAATAAGACGACACATTGAAATTGTACAGAATGTTGTAATTGTCACAAGTGTTACAACTTTCCCGCTAGTAGCCAATCCACAGTGTTACACTGAAGTATTGAAATTGCTACATTTCTTTCACAAGCAATGTTGTAGATAGTTAACCAGGAGCTACATCTGCTGAGAAGTAGACCACTTTTTTTACACGAACCTTTGTTTTTTTAGTCTGTATACCAAAGGTGGTAGAGTTTCAATGCTCCTGAGAAGTATTTTGTTATATGCAATATATGCAAGATTAGTTTTAGTTTGTTATTTAGGTGGTATTTTATATAAGTTTTGTTTTGGGTGCAATTTTGGAAGAGGGTGAGACATAGGAGGGAAAAAGCCATACTTAGGAATAGAATATAACATTTATTTTACTATTATTTATCTCACTAACTTATAACCTAGTTAACATTACTAGTTAGTTTAGCTTTCTTATTTCTTGTACTAAGAATTCACTGGTGGAAGTTTATGGAAGGTGGACTTGTGGAATCCTTGCGTTTCTTAGAGATCTAGAGTTTTGCCAGCCAAATGATAGTTTTTTCTAGGGGTAAATAAATAAATGGACAAAAATGGTGGGAATTTCGTTTGAGCTGGCCCAATGTATCCAATATAGAGGTATATTTGTGAATACAAAAATTATGACAATGAGAGGTTAGATAAAATGGAAGAATTTTGCAATGTAGAATTAGCAGATATTTCTGAATTCTCCTGTCCAGTATTTCTAGATGTAGCATTCTTAGTCCTCCAAGCAGTAGAGACTTTTTTTAATTTGAAACATTTGTTCGTGGTGCCCAGGTTTCCACACTGGGAGATGTACTCAATCCAAATAAACGGTACACAACTCCCGCTAGATGAGCTTAAGTTTGGCTGGAGACTAAGACAGGTTGTCCTGAGTTTTTAGCGTAGGTTGCAGGAAGGTTAGAGCAGGCTGCAGTGGTATGAACTGTGTAGATGTCCAACATGCCGGAACCATGCACTACATCAGAGTTCCACAGTAGACCGGACCAAACTTCGATGTTTCACTAGAACGGCCACATGTCAGTGTTGTTGGATGGGGAAAACTCGTCTTTGTCGCAAACGGAGTAGAATATCATGGTCCACTTGGTTTTCTGACTGCAGTGGTTGAAATTTTTTCTGACATGGAATTATGGAGGCATTGGCTTCAATAATCAAAGCAAGATGTTTAATGCATCTCTGATGCCAGGAATTCATTTGCAAAATCATGCACAAAGGCTGATTGCAACACAAATTTGATTCAATAAGGTAATAAAGATGCCTTTTTTAAAATCTATCAGTTTCTACCTACATTACTTGGGGTTTGGCTTCTTCTTTGGAAGCATTTGGCTATTCAACATTCTTCACGTTCAAGTGTATTTTGGCAAAGAGCTAGAGCTTACTGAGACCAGAAGCTCAAATTCACCTGCATATGGGTAGAACACATGTACATCTTTCTAGTTTCAAATTCAAGGTGCACTTTGAACAAACATGGAAATATCAGGTGCAAATGTTCAAAACGCAAATTTCTGATTCAGCATCTCCTGAATTTCAGTTTGATGGAAGGATTCCTTGCAAGGCGAAAGAGATTTAGCTGTGTGGACATTCAGAAACTTTGGTTGATGTTGAGAAAAACATAATGAAAACCTGATGATGTTGCAACTATGTCTGTAAATGGGTTCTTCCTGGCCAAGACAGCAAAGAGAAAAGAACATTTGTGACCCCCGTCTGACAACCCTGACATGTGGCCGCCTCACATGACAGTACTGTATCCGTCTCTCCAGCGTCCCTATGTGATTGGGTAAGAAGCAGACCGCATGTAGTCATCCTCCGCTAGCAGTGAAAAAACAAACTAAACCTCTGAGTGGTCCCCCGCAGGAGACCACGGCCCACACGGCAGAAATGTTGTACCACGCTGCAATAGTAGAGAAATAAACAGAAATCGGACTTAACTTCATGTCTGGCCTTGTTTGCTTGTCTTGTGCTCTAGTGGGAAATTAGTTTTGCTCCGATATTTTCTTGATTAGAGTACTGAATAAAGTACACACTACGGATTTTGGGCAAGTCACAAACAAGCCTGTACGACAGAAATGGACAGCCTAGAGTGCTTTAAGTCACTCCAGGTCTGGTAGGCACATGTCTCATCAAAAGGTTAATATTCTAACATGCCATCACAAATGAATAGCTGAGAGCCACAGAAATACATTTGTATGGCCTTACATTCAGTATCATATTGATAGAAAGACAAGTCACACAATGCCATGTAGAAGAAGCATAGAGTTTCTTTATTGAACAGCACATTTAGTTTAAGGCAACTGGAAGTGTTAACATTTATCCATCACTGCTGTACAAATGTATATCTGGCAGTGCAACTGACATCCGTGAAACTTGGGCTCAGAAACAATCGTCAAACAATGTGTTAACAGTGATATCTGCAGCTGCATGCACCATCAAACCAGCTCTGCATAAGGACTGCCTGGCCAATGTGTCAATTTTTCTGGTGGTCCCTTGGATTACTCCCATTGACTTAACAAATAGAAAAAGCATTCGGGAATAGCCATCTGTCTAGTAATGAGACTATTTCTCCAAGTCCCCCGAGCTGTCACTATAGATAATGTGGCTTAACAATACACCTGGAAAATGTTTACTTCTGTAAGGCCACACCAATTTAATTTCTTTGTTCACGGATTTTTTCATAAAAAATATGGAGCGAAAGGGCGAAATAAAAATAAAAATAAAAATTGTAAAATGGTTGGGGTAAAGGTAACGGCTAATCCAAAACATAAAGAAAAAAAGTTTTCAGCTTGAAAAAAGTACAAAAACACTATTTTTGTACAGTAACAGCACCTGTACACACACTTTAAGGAGCTTATAATATAAAGGCCAATTTGCTACACCAGAAAGTTGGTGAATGGTTTCATTAATGGTGAAAATTTGCTGAGTGGTAATTTTTATTTTTATTTTTTTTCCCAAAAAATAGGAGCGAGCGAATCCGTGAACCAAGAAATTAAATCGGTGTGGCCTAATCTATGAAAAATACACCAAAATCATATTTCCAACATACAAACCACTAGTGCGACATTCCCTGTTAAACTACACTTTGTTACTTGTTCAATTATAGAATTTTACAAACAAAACTTGATATCATTTGCACATAGTTATCACAATAAGAGATATTTCTATATGTGACCCTTAACACAGAATTTCTTTTTGCAGAAAAAAAAAGACCAGAACTTCCCATTACTAAGCATGGGCAGGCCTGTAGTGCTGACTGTCATGCTTGTTAAATACACTGGTTCAGAAACTAGCAGGCAGGAACACTTTCATTACAAACTTGGGGAAACTTGGAACAATGAACAATTTTGAGCAATGTAGTTTTGACGTTGGCATACTTGTACTCAATGTATTATTTAACCCTGTCCCTACTGCCCTACCCCATAACCAGTACAGATTTGGTGCCAGACAGCTGCCTTGGCAGGCAAGGGGTTAATACCCCCTCCCACTGAGAAATTGACTGTTGAGTGACCATAAAGCAGCAAAATTTTTATCCCATCTGGCTTGATATTTTTATTGATAAAGAAGCGTACATTGTATTTTAAAAGTTTTCCATGTTTTGGATGATACTGATACTTCTACATCATGGATCATAATAAATTACCATTGACAATATGACAGAAAGTCACGCAAATCCAACTGTTAATCTTTGGTTGCTCACAGTCTCTATCAAGTCACTTCTAGGATATAGTACACAGATTTGTCAACACCTGAACTTACTTCTTTATTGGCATTACTTACTATACAACCTGTACTCCTGTAAATACTTGTTTTTCTCCCTGCCAAGTCAGCCTCCAGGCACCAAGTCAGTTACTGAGTTTGTCATGGATGTCCCTGTAGCTCAACTGGTAGCAGCCACATGGTTGAGCCCCTGGTTCCAATTAGATGGTAATAGGGAGAGCCCGGTTCAATCCCGGGTAGGGCATCTCGGTTGGGGCTGCACCCATCTTGTAGGTGACGTAAAATGGGCGACCTGTGTTTGAGGAGGTGCCTCAAGCCCTTTATGCTGGGGAAGGGCTAACGACCCCTCCAGGTAGAGATATACCCTGCTGAAACAGGAAGGAAACGTGCTGACCTATGTGCAATCTTAGGGCACTGTGCACGTGAGAGTCTGAACAAATGAATGAGCTGGGTTTGGCAGCAGGGACAAGGTAAGTACAGTAATAACATACATGTACACAGATTCAACAAAAGAAAACTCTTAAACATTTTGACCTGAGCTACTTAGTCCTTTCCTTGTCTCCCTGGTGCTTGGACGGAGACCTCCTGGGGTGGAGGGGGGCTGGGTTGCCCTCGACGGATGAAGATGGAGACAGGGAGGATGCTGGTTTGGAGGATGCTGGTTTGGAGGATGCTGGTTTTGCCTGAGGAGCGGTCCAGAACATGGCATTGCTGTGACGCTGTGGCTCTCACCACACAACGAGCGGGTGACGGGATAAGAACAGTGCACAAAACGCAGCTGAAGGGGCTGATTATCAGCACACGTCAAGTCAGGTCCTTAGGTCTCAGATGGACCAAGATCAAAATGGAAAATTTGTGTCCAAAAATAATTTCATCAGGTTTCTAAAGGAGAATGAGTAGTACATATATGTACTGTCGATGAAGGTTAGGTAGTAACTTTATCATCATCAGCTTTTGCTCGTGGCCGAGCATTGATAGTCGCCAAATAGTCACGGATTACTCAAGCAACTGGAAACATTTGACCGTTTCCAAAATCGTATCCAGTTGCTTTATTCGGACACAGTCACATTAGAATGCGCGATCATTGTACGATTTTGAAGCCAAAGTACTTTCAAGCAGGCCATGACAGAACCAAGCACCAACATGAATCCAAAACAGCATTTTGTGTACCAAGACAGTTAAACTTTGCACAATTAAACATTGTACAATTTTGGCCTCCAAATTGCCCGAAGTTAGCGATCGTACAACGATCGCATGACCTACGCGTGACCGCGCCATGGGACCCAGGGTAATTGCTATTTGGCATATCATACATGTACTGGTTGTGTAAAAGAATTCTCCTATATCCCAGGGGAAACTTGGATCTTGCTGCAATTTTCTTGGCACAATCTTGGCCCTTCAGATTCTGTTTTCCTGTTGAGCTATTAGTTTAGCCTTGTTAATTTTTTTACCCAAGAACCGACATGTTAACTTGACGAGGCCCGGCCCTCCAGCCTTGTGAAGTGGGCACATAACACAAACTTCAACAACGTGTGTGAGCAAACTGTGTTTAAAGTGTTTCAGTCTGCATTAAGTCATGCCAAACTATTTCCTTGGTTCTGTGACATTTTTAAGCTTGTTCTGCTGAGCCTGTATATAACAGCCTGTATATATGAATAAATAAAGGTTCAAACAAACAAACATCAAACAAACAGTTACATTTATACGGGATGCACATATATGATGCCTGTATGTGGGTTCGGTATCTTTACGGATTTGGTGCATTTCTCACATAAATGTGGCAAACTGCAGCAAACTGCATTGATTGGGGAGGTAAATCTGCAGCAGCAGCACATAATAAATAGCAGTTTATTTGCGAGTTTGTGCCCAGAGGCTAATTGCAAGACAGTACATGGTGGAAACATGGGCGATATACAAGTGACAATGAACAGTGATTAATGGTAAGATTATTGTGAAAAGAAGCTAGTGCTAGTGTTGGATACTCAAATGCTTATCGTTGGCTATTTCTAAACAGGTTGAAGTGATCTGATTAATTAACCAATTAATGATCTTGGGGGGGGGGCTAAATCGGCAAAATATCTCAGCAGGACAATCATGGTTAAATTCAAATTCTAGCTAGTGGCCAGCATGACAACAGGGTTGGAGGAAATCCTAACTCTGACTTCCCTCCTGAAACTGTGTGTGTGTGTAGACTTGAGACACTGTAATATGTATATCTTCCAATTCAGCAATTTGTCTTTCTTTTGAGAACCAACAAGATAATTTGGGTTGGCCTAACACATTGTGAAGTAAAACAAGAGCAGGTTTCTCCATGATTTATATTGATCTTACCCATCATAACAATTGATGGGCAAATATTTGGGACGTCCTTTGTACATTTAGATACAAACAGACACAAACAAATCTACTGAAACATACGTTAGTGTGTGAAAATAACAAGGAAGTGTCTGTTGATGGTTGCATACCACGCTTTGTTTTTAACATGCGGCAGAACCATAGATAACATTTAGATGCAAACGTGGTGTCTGAACCTACTAAAACATGAGTGTGTCAAACAACAAATAAAGTAGCCTGAAGTCAGGGCTGTCTCCAGGACCCGTCCCTGGGTCACAGGGTGGATTTATCTTGTTGGGACAGACAAAAATTTCATCGTCTGCCACAAAAATCTGAACTTCATGACATGAAAATGATGGGAAATGTAGTGTCATAACCGTAAGATGACAGATTTAAGAAGGAAACTTAACAACATGAGCTCACAAATAATGAGTGGGATGGGGAAAAATTGAAGGTTGGGGACAGCCTTGCCTAAAGTGCTCTTATTCGGTGGTCCAACGTCACACCAAGTTGGTCACACGTTGCTTCACATGTGGTGCAACAACAGATATTAGATTCTAACTCCTCTCAGAAACGCATACCAAACTCTCGGACTCAAAGTCAAGTGCAGTTTTTACTGATGACAGAGGATCCAATGCCAGATCGTGTATTTGAAACAGAGTTATCCATATATACAAACTTGGTAGTACACACAGAGTGTGGGAACAGCAAACCATTAATATGGTGCCAACGGACACGGTGGATGGATAGTTCACAGTTTTACTCGGGGTAGGGTCATTTAGGAAATCTATCAAAACTAGAAATTCAATAATACAATTTTTTTCAGTTCTTTACATGTATAGTAGTCATTTAGTAGTCATTTCTACTACTGATAGTTTTCTTTACATTACGTTTTATGTATTTGACAACGTTTACAGTAAATTCTCACACTTTTCCTGTACAGCTCTGGACCCGTGCTTGCTACAAAGTTTACGATGTTCGTACGTTCCTACCCAGCGTGTCACACTGAAGTATCCCTCCATTTTTGTAAAAAACCAAACTGGTGTCTGATTGGTCTATTTGAAAGGCTTGGGATGTACCACCACCTGTGCATGGGGGGGAACCACGTTCCTTTTCTCCGTCATCCTCATCTTGACCAGGCTTGTGACGGGGACGCCGTTGTGCTTGCTGTTGGACTTATGGTGCGGGAATATCGGCTTGTTCCCTCCGCGCTTCGACTGCGCAGCATCCTTCCTCCTCCTCCCATGCACAATGAGCTCTCCCGTTATCGGGTCGATCGTGGTGACCTCGTCAATAACGCCGGTGGCCGCGGCACGAGCGATGACCTCCTGTGGTTTCTCACCAGGATCCGGCTGGAAAGGTGTCAGAAAATGGACAAGATTGGTTACATGGTCACATCGACACGGAAAGGTGTCAGAAAATGGAAGAAAATGGACAAGATTGAATATGGTCACATCGAGACGGAAAGGTGTCAGAAAACAAGATTAAACGTCATCACGTCAGTATGCTGTTCTATTTGTTAATTTGTTTATTGTTTGGTCTGATCCGAGACCCCCTCATGCTGAAAAACTGATTCACAAGTTTTCTCAGGTGGGTATGATATAAATAGAATACAACACGGTGTATTCCGCATCACCCTCGGTCCCAGCCGCCGGGCAACCCTTCCCGTGGTCGGGCTGGGACCTAGGGTGATACGGAATACACCGTGTTGTATTCTATAAAGATCAAGTTAAACTACAGAAATTTACAGACAAAACAATGTGAAATTTAAACATGAAACAGCCGGTAACGCACCACAGCAATTCATGTGCTTCACATTCTGATAGCAACACTGACACTCACCAAGGAGGTTAAAATAAGACCAGGAGGAGGCTCATAATTTGTCCCCTTTCAACCATCTTCGACTCACTTGTGAAAAAAACATTGGGGTGCGAATTGGTCTTGATTTGCATACACCCACCTGGCTATTGGCATTGTTTTCATTGTTCACCTAGTCTTTTTTAACCTCCTTGCACTCACAGTACAACATAGCAAGATAACAGTGCAAAAGCTGTGACAAGACTTCGGAAACTATTGATACATCTCTGAAAAAAAAGAACACTCACAGATCAAGTTTCACAGAAAAGCATCACCCCAATCACAGTTGGTCAGTGCACTATTTACCCATGATTCTCAGTGAAACATCACCCCAATCACAGACAGTAAGTGCACTATTTACCCATGATTCTCAGTGAAACATCACCCCAGTCACAGACGGTCAGTGCACTATTTACCCATGATTCTCAGTGAAACATCACCCCAGTCACAGACGGTCAGTGCACTATTTACCCATGATTCTCAGTGAAACATCACCCCAATCACAGACGGTCAGTTCACTATTTACCCATGATTATCAGTGAAACATCACCCCAATCACATTTACCCATGATTGCCCGTAGTGCTTTAGACTATCGTACATCTCCGGAGGCACCATCTGCTGATAACACTGGCTGAGAGAGGAGCCAATAGAAGTGCTAACCTACATGCAGAGAAACGTTCAGCCACCTAGTCACGCTGTTTCTACTATCAGATGTCCTTACATCAGAATGTCCTTACAAGCCACAGTTTTCCTATATTTTTACAGTGCATTTTTACAGTCAAGCCTGGCCTCAACCACCACTAAAGGGACAGAGGAAGCTGAGTGGTGACAAGGACTGAGTAAAAATCAACTGGACTGTTTATCAATGTGGCTTTCTGACTGGCTGGACAGGTTTTAACTCTATAGGATGAGCTCAAGACAAGAGCCAAGGTTTTCCCATGTGTTTGTCATTCCCTCATTTGATGAAATCAGACAAAATTACAACCACTCTGTCATCTTGAGCGACAGCATGGGCTTGTTTGATGTGAATGAAACTTTAAAGATTAGAATTAGGTCAATTGTGTTAGTAGGGAAGAAGAGGATGCTGAATGAATGAAAAGAACATTTAAAAAAAAAGAAATTCGGCTCTTGGTGGCAAATGTGCAGATGTTGGCATATTGGCGCACCAAATCCGAGCGTGTTTTTTGGGCGTCCAATCTGACAGATGAGCCCAAGGTGTCACTCCACCGTCGTGGTGGGTATATCATAAAAGAATCTCAGTTTTGGGAAAACCTTGTCAAGATCTATGAGAAATAGTGTCTGACACCAAACTGTGCAGTCCTGGGTGTTGTGGACCTGTCCGTGGTGCTGAAACTGGTGCAGGTAACATCAGTTGGAATCTCAGCTGTGCTTTCTGGTTACTAGGTTACTAGTCAGTTACAGCCATACACCTTGGTAACTAGGGGTAATTTATTCCAGAGAAGAAGCAACATAGCCACATGTTCCACGAAATAAAAAGTCAAACATGGGTGACAAACGTGTGATAGGTACAATGTAGTGTCCAACACCGTGGTGACACTATCCTGGTGAATCTACTCCACCCTTGCAGTGTGTTTGCTAAGCTAGTTCTGCGGTTGTTACCCCCGTGATGGACAGGCTACGGACCCAAACCGTTCCCTCTGGGCCCTCGACTGGAGTCAGGGGTGGACACGGAGATGATGATGATGATGAGCCCTCCTGCCCCACGTACACAGGTCCCCGGCTCCGGCGCAGGTCCGCCTTCCTGGCTTCGGCAACGCTCCGCGATCGCGCAGACATCGGGCCGGATGGAGAAGGGGAGGGGTCGGTCGTGTCAGGAGATGGGGACTTGTTCTCGTCACCTTCATCTTTTGTCATGGTACCATCAGGTGTTGTGGAACACTTAGATGCTGTGGTACCTTTAAGTGTTGTGGTATCCTTTGTTGTGGTACCATCAGAAGGCATGCCACCTTTTGTTGTGGTACCTCCTGGTGTTGTGGTACCTTTAGATGCTGTGGTACATTTAGATGCTGTGGTACCTTTAGGTGTTGTGGTACCTTTAGGTGTTGTGGTACCTTTAAGTTTTTTGGTACCCTTTTTTGTGCTGCCTCCTGGCGCCATGGTACCTTTTGTCGTGTCACCTCCAGGTGTGACAGCCCCACCTGTGCCCAGGTGTGCATCTCTGTCAGCTGCAGAGGTGTGGCTGCCCTGCAGATGCTCCCCTGATGTGACAGACTCACCTGTGCCCAGGTGCGTGTCGCTGTCCGCTGCAGAGATGCAGCTACCCTGCAGATGCTCCCCGGATGTGACAGACTCCCCATCTCCCTCTCCTCTTGGTCCAGGTGACTTGCTCAGCTCTGGTGATGTAACATCCCCATGTCCTGATTCCTCATGCTTACCCTCCGGTGTGGGGTTATCGCTCTGTACAAGGGGGACGCTCAGTGGCCTGTCTTCTGAATCAGCACTCCATGGACTGTTTTTCTCTATGTTATCTTTGTCACCAGAGCCTGGGCTTGGAGCCTTTGGAACTGCTGTGACGTCTTCTACCTCAGATTGCTTGTTAGTCTTGCTACTCTTGTTGTCTTCCTTTGAATCTCCAGGGCTTTGGTTGCCAGGAGTTGGAAACTTTAAAGATGCTTCAATAGTTTGTTCTGTAGTTTCTTCCAAAGCTGTTTCTTGGAATGCCTGAGATTTGTTGTGAGTGTCACCGTGGCTTGAAGCTTGTTCCCAGTTCTCTTCTGTGGGAGTTTCCAGAGGCGTCAGTGGTAGGCTGTGCCTGTCTTTGTAGTCAGGAGTTTCCTGGGGCGTCTGTGGTAGGCTATGCCCTTTTCCATGGTCAGGAGTTTCCAGGGGTGTCCGTGGTAAACTGTGCCCATCTTCAGGATCAGGAGTTTCCAGGGGTGTCCACGGCAGATCTAGAGGGTGCCCGTCGTGATGAAAGGATATTACAGAGTTGAAAGGCACTTGATATGCAGGAGAGGGGGAGCGCTCGCTTGCAGGGCTAGACTCATTGGAAACCTGGATAAAAAGGGAGAAATGTTGTGTTCCACTGTCCAACATAATGTGTGTCTGCCTCACAGTTACAGGGACATCCCACCCTCATCTTTAGTATGGACGTCCGTCACTGCCTGAAGGCGAACCATTGATAACATAAATGCCGCAGAAAGAAAGGGAAAAAATTGTGTCTCGATGATGAGATGAAACTTTTTTGCTGGTATGTATTTAGCAGCTTTGAAAGAATATAAATGGACTTGCACAATTTCTGACAGTCTCTGTCCTTGGTGCTGAAACCAAGTATCTGTGATTTTGGAACTAAAAATGATGAGATCAAAAAATTTTATCATGAAAATTTAGGTGAGAAGTTAGCTGCTAAAAAGTAGTTTCTGTTGGAAAGTAGATCAAACACACACAGCTATTGTGGATTTCAAACAGCTAATTGAAATATCACAGCAAACTCTGATGAACATGACACAAACTTGGGTGAGAAACCTTTAAGGTGAAAAATGTTGTTTAAACAAATTTTTAGCAATTGTGCCACAACAATGCTGACAGAACAATTTTAGGTTTTCGTAGATTGCAAACAGTGCCGCCTTTGCCATTTTCCAGCAGATGAAATGGAAAAAAACTTGTTAGAGAAAACTTTATGATGGAATATGTTGGTTGCACAAATTTTCCACACTCGTGTAACCGCAAAGTTACCTCCTCATCATCATCATCGTCCATCTCCCTGAAGGGAATCCCAGCTGCGTCCTGCAGGAAGCCGATAAAGGTTTCCGCCTGGTGCATACAGAAGGTTTCACACTAACGACCATTCTGACTTCCAAAAATGAGGTAAGTGTGACTCAAAATATACCCAAATCTACGTTTGTTGGTACACCTTCTTTAGTGGTTTAGTTTATCAAAATCTGGTGATCGTCAATCTTGGTAATTATTATACTGCAAATCAGGCAGTACATGTGATGATCACTGCAAACTGGTGAATAGTGTCCTGGTTCATACAAAAGTTTTACAGAGACGGTCATTCTGACTCAAAATATACCAAAATCTACAGTTGTCGGTAGACTTTCTCTGGTTCACCAAAAAGCAGTTAGTAATACTCTCTTTGGTGGTTTAATCATCAAGGTGTTATCAATTTTATCATATAAAATTTGGTGATTGTCAATCTTGGTAAATATCATACTGCAAATCAGGCAGCACATGTGATGGTCACTGCAAACTTGTGAATAGTGGGTGTGGTAAATGTCGATTTTTATTGATTGCTTTTTAGTTTGTTTTTAGATTTGTCCTTGACAAAATGACCCAAATTCTACATTTCTTGGTACAATCATAATCAGAGCAATTTAGTTCATTTAGATCTGATCAATCATTACTAATTTAACCATAGGCCCCACATGTCCCCATCACTGCACACTGGAGGATTATAAGCAGCTGTAGCTGACTGTTTACCACTTTGTTAGCAGGTTCTTCCTGGTGGCTCTCCTGCGTTTCTGTCTCATTCTCACCCTCATCATTGGCATCTCCTGTAGTCTGAGTTTGTTGGAAATCATGCTTTAAAGATTTTTTATTGTAAACAGTTGCAGTCTTTCTCAATACTGATAAGCTCATCAGATTGTTAAATCATTGTTTAGCACTGAAACAAACTTAAGGTATTACATGTGATCTTTTAGGGAAGTCACAAGTTTGCTTACTTCTATAAAAACTTTGACATGCTTGTTTGTTTGTGCGGTTGATGTGAAAATAGACAGCAACAAAAAAAGCTCAAACTGTGAGGAAATTGCCTCGTAACCATGGCAACCACATGTTTCTTTTTTTTACTTCACCTCATCCTCTCCTGTGTCATCTTGTTGATCAGCTGAGGTCTGAGTGGCAGCATCTGTCTTCTGAGTCATATGGACATTTTTTAATCATCAATATCACCAAAGATTATCAAGTATTTCACTAAAAATGTTTTAAAAACAAAGGAGGAACTAATGTCTTGTTTGTGCCAATAAAAAAATATCACGGGAAAGTGGTATAACTTTACATAAAAGGTACAAAACTTTACAAAAAATTAGAAGTTTTCTCCATTTCTGAGATTTTATTTTGCAAAAAAGGGAGATGCTTAAATTTTAGACATTGTGAAAATTTTAAAAAGTTACCAGAAGACCAGTGCATCTGTAGTTTATTACATGTATGTTGGGTTTACCTTTGTGTTTTCCCTTGACTCAGGTGTTTTTCCTTTGGCCTTCCTTGATTTGCTGCGAGACCTCTTTATCTGATGAATAGATATCAATGTGTCGGGTCTGGATTCATGTCAACATGTGCTTTTGCTTCACCAGTTCTTGTTTCACGTCAACATGTGCCAGCTTTAGTTTCACCAGTTCTTGCTTTCAAATCTAACTTGTGATTTAGATGACCTTTACAAAACGTGCCGCACACCCAAAGTCATGGATTGTGCTATTGTGTAAACTGATTCTTTCACTTCACTTTATTGGTGAAAGTGCTGATTTCCATCGTAAGAACTTGCAACCTTATCAGTGCTATTACATGGTCAATTTCAGTTTATTCTCTGACACACCTAGCTAGGAGTTTACTTCCATTATCAGGAGGTTTGCAGTGCTTTTAGTGACAATTTTGTCCAGTGTTTGTAGAAATGTGACCTGAAATTCTCAGGCTTGACAGAGTACAAGTGTCCCCAAAATCTTGAAAATAAGTCAAGCTGTGTCTTCAAGCAACACAAAGGTGACTGCTCTTTCGCGTATCGAAAAAAACAGACCAGGACATTGTTTTTGGTCTGATAAAGCCAATTTTATTTCTTAAAGACAGTTGTTCACACACTGAAGACTTTTTTTTTCAAGATCTTAGAGTACTTGCTCCACCGGAATACATAGAAAATAAAATGTCGAACTTTTCCGCGTTTCCCTCGCTTCCCCAGGGTGGGGGGAGAGAGCAGGTCCCCGCCGGTCGGCAGCCAGTGCTTCGCGTTCCACTGGGTTTGAAGAAAATGCGTTAGCAACATCAAAGTCTTCAACCAAATGGAGATCTCCAGACCCCTTGTGAGTCCCTTCCTCATGGCACTCACCTACCCTGAAGGGAATGGGTGGACCTGAACAGAGCCGGGTGCGGAGTAGGTAGGACCAGAGACAATCTACTGAAATGGGGACGGGTGAACTCAGCTGAGTGTCGTTGTGGCCACCCTACCCAAACTATGGGACACATTACACAGGACTGTGTATTGGGCCTCAACACCTCCAACCGGCACCTGCTAGAAGCTAATGAGAAGGCTAATGAGAAGGCCGTACTGGCACGATATGATGATGTATGAATAGCTTGGATGACCAAGTGTCTGTCTTAGCCTTAGGCAATTAGTACTTGAATGTCCTTATTGCAAAAACAGCTGCTTGGGAGTCAACACATGGCACTCTCTTGATCCACCATGCTACAAACAGATGTGATGTGTCCTTTCCCGTGTTTTACATGTACGCCTCCTAGTGGTGCTGTAAAGAACTGCAGCAATTTCTGCTGCACAACAGGGTCCGAACCCTACCAGTCACTGATGCCCTCTAGTGGAAATGTGTGGGACTGCAAGAACTTGGATTCCCTTGTACATTGCATACAAATGCAAGCCTGAAAATCTTGTTGTGTGGCAAACCATAAATATCTAAGTTCCTCTAACTTGCTCATGGATCTTTCACCCCATTATGTGAAAGAAACTTACAGCTACTGGAAGTGCAGAAGAACACTTGCAAACCTTGGACTTATGAAGGACCATAGTCGACTTTTCACTCTCAGTAAGTCTTATGGTCTGAAAAGGGACTTTCTCAGGGAGGACTGAAATTTGATTTACTAAATTAATTGGTGTGAAAGACTTAATCTTAGACTAGATAACAGCCTACCAAAACTAACACCAACAGCCCTCCAGCTCAGACTCCTCAAAATGGGGTGAACTTGGGAATAATTTCCCTCTGGCCTGGAAATTCCGAAAATAATTTCATCAGGTTGGTAGATCACAGGACATAAGAGTTTTCTTTTACACATTCAACCAGTTTTTCTCACCTGCTGACATTTTGATGTCTGTCAGACATCTTCCTTAGAGCTTCCAATTAGAGGTCTGCTTTTTGCCACTATATATCGAAACATCAGCAGGTGAGAAAAACTGGTTGTGGAAAAGAAAACTCTTATGTCCTAAGCTCAGAAATTCTCACAGTGAGAGCCTCTGTCAGAACTAGTACATCACATCACATTCACAAGTCTTGTCACAGCCTTCCCCACCAACCCTGCATCACTTACCTTCCCTCACGCTCACATAAAACGTACTTCAGTCGCATAAAACGTACTTTAGTCACAGTTAGCAGGGAACGACAACAGTTTCTATCAGACTTACCTCCCTGGCCAGCACCGCCAGAAAGCAGCCGTTTGCCTTGTCCGACGGTTCGACCCTGAGGAACTTGTCTTTCTGCGTGTCCGACTCTTTCTTAGACATCATGGGATGGTAGGACCTGCGGGAAAGGTGTGTCATTTAACACTTTAGAGTATCAACATGATAGCAACATACAAGACCTCGCTGCGTCTTCTGTCAATATTGGATAGCTTAAAAAATGTAATACTATGTGATTCTACTATAATTCTAGAACCCAGTAGTCTTATACATTATACTTTCCCATACATTGTACCTTTAATTATTGCTGTGCAAAAAGCTGGAAAATATATTTAGTATACAGACTTTGTTTTCATGTTGCAAACCTTGGACTTATGAAGGACTTACCATGGACCATAGTCCTCTTGTCACCCACATTAAGTCCTCTGGTCTGAAAATGGACTTACTCAGGGAGGATTGAATATGGACTAACTGCCTCACTCTGGAAAATAGTCAACCAAAACTAACACCAACAGCCCTTGAACATGGACTTACTGTGGGAGTAACTCCACCTCTCACACAAGTAAGTCTACATTCATCCCTTTTTGGATCCCAAGTTTGCATTTTCCATTCTGCTTTCAATTATCTTTTAAAAGTTGAGGCATTACGAATAAATTTTAAGACTTGAGAAGTACTCACTTGAACCTGATCCTCTTGTTCTCAGGTAGACTGTTGGCGAACTCCAGAGTCTTCAGGATGACTTCTTCATTTTCCTCCTCATAGATGGAGCGGGTCAGGTACACAATGGCCTCCAACTTAGGGACTGGGGCAATAGAGATGCGTATACTTCAATGTACTCACTAATAGATAACTCAAATAAACACCCAATGAATACACACAACACAAGTACACATAATGTTATACACACATGTATAGGGATGCGTACCGGTACAGTTTACCGATACAGTACCGGTACAATCAATTAGGTACAGATACAAAAATACCGGAAGCCTGGTGTACCGGTACTGGACCTGTACCTAAACCTCTGGATTCGAATCCGGACCTGTACCTAAACATGGGTTTAGGTACGCATCCCTACACATGTATTTCCCAACAAAAGTAAAATATCAGTAAGTGTTATTACTGCAAGTTTATGAAAGGTGGGAGATTAAATTCTTAATAACACTTGGAACAGTGGCTTCCAGCTCAGAAAATGTCACTGGGAGAGCAGAAGAAAAAATATTCTGTTCACAGTTGCCAAGAACCATTGTGAAAGCTCAGATTTTCAATGAACAAATGTTTTTCTGGAAACGAAATGGTTTTACTCAATACAAATGCAACTGTAAGGGAGAGACACAATGTAAACACTGAGAGTTTTTAATTCTGCCCTACACTTGAAAGCCTGCTGCAGGAGTCTGCAGTGGGGGGTAAGACTTGTGCTGCAGGAGCCTGCAGTGGGGGGTAAGACTTACACTTGAAAGCCTGCTGCAGGAGCCTGCAGTGGGGGGTAAGACTTACACTTGAAAGCCTGCTGCAGGAGCCTGCAGTGGGAGGTAAGACTTACACTTGAAAGCCTGCTGCAGGAGCCTGCAGTGGGGGGTAAGACTTACACTTGAAAGCCTGCTGCAGGAGCCTGCAGTGGGAGGTAAGACTTACACTTGAAAGCCTGCTGCAGGAGTCTGCAGTGGGGGGTAAGACTTGTGCTGCAGCAGCCTGCAGTGGGGGTAAGACTTACACTTGAAAGCCTGCTGCAGGAGTCTGCAGTGGGGGGTAAGACTTACACTTGAAAGCCTGCTGCAGGAGCCTGCAGTGGGGGGTAAGACTTACACTTGAAAGCCTGCTGCAGGAGCCTGCAGTGGGGGGTAAGACTTACACTTGAAAGCCTGCTGCAGGAGTCTGCAGTGGTGACCTGCCAGCTCATATACCCGCTCTGTCTGCAGGGCCTCCTTAGATAGGTCACGCAGCATGGTGGCATCTATGGGACAACAGAGCGTATACAAAAGTCTAGGACACTTCCCAACATTATATGTGGAGTCAAACCTGCCCAAGAGGACCACTTAGGGGACCGATAACATCTGGTCTATGTGGACAGGTCACTTTAGAAAGGATTCTTCCTGTTTGTGTCAATGGCAAAAATTATCTAAGGGACCACCTAAAAACGGGTCGCAGGGTGGTCTTTATGGAGAGGTGTTATGAGGTGTTATTGACTGTAAATACTGTGATATGGACTATCCTTATCATGCAGTACATGTATATGTTACATTCCAAATGCTTAGTCGGACTGAAATACAGGCGTACCAAACATAACATGATAGCCTGTGCCACCTTATGTATACGTGCTAAACAATAACACCAAAGACGTGAGATACACCATTGATACAACAGAGCATTCGATATGCAGACCTTACACTAGTTACAGGTATCAATGGCAAGAGTAAAAAGCTTCAAATGCTAGTAAAAGTGAATATACAGAAAACATATCCATACCAGGTCCTACACCTTGATATGCATGTGCATGTTTTTATAGGCTTTGTTTTAACACCCACCCAGGCACCTTTAATTTGGAAACATAGCATTTAACAAGCTATCTTTCATTCAGAATAGTGGTGCCTCCATGCCTAACTATAGTGCTGAGATGAAGACTGTTGTACTCAGACCAACCATGTTTCTTCACAAATATTCCTGATCGAAGCATGTAGGAAATTCAATAATTTCCTCTGTTAAAATTTGTACAATGATACATACTTTATTATATGGCGAACAATTAAGAAAAGTACTTGCATTGTTTGTACATGGTATTAGAAAAAGACTCCAAGAAGAGCAGTAGGTACACAATTTATCTTACTGTCATGGAGATTCTACAAAAACAAACAGACAGAAACAGAACATTCACACCTTCTCCTTCGTTCATGAGGAAGTCCACTGCATTGTTGACCCCTGACCTACTACACCGAGGGGTCACCAAGACGACCTTGACATTCTTGAACTTGGGGTCAGCGGGGTCAAGTGCAAGGAAGTCATCCTGCAGTAGTCTGACATCTGAGGGGGTCAGGTGAAGGTCATGTTTGCAGGTTTAGTTTCCTACGCAGCTTGTGAATACCAACTGTGTATAGAAGCTTGATGCTGAGTTTGCCACACTGGTAATGGTTATATGTAAATGTCACAACTATGTAAATCAGTTAATATGTAAATGTAATTAATATGTAAATCATGCCAGGATGGTCCTTTACACAACCCAAGGAGGTTATATTCACTGATATAACCTCCTTGCACAACCGTAGTCCCAAAGGATACTGTTGATGCTGAGTTTTCCACACTAACTGGTAATGGTTGTATGTACGTAAACATCACCAATATGTACATCAGCTATGTAAATGTCACGAGTATGTAAATCAGTTATGCCAATTTCACTAATATGTAAATCATGCAAGGCTAGTCCTTCACAAAAACGTTGTCCCAAAGGATACTGTTGATGTTGAGTTTCCCCAGGAAGCTCTCGACCTCCTGCACGTGTTGTGGACCGCTCACCCCGCACGCGAACAGGTTCGACTTCCCCTGGTCCAGGAAGGTCGCCCCGTGGGCCGCCGTGCGACCCGTGCCCACGTGGGTGTGCAGAACGTCCCCCTCCGTCTCCATAATGGTACGGGCCGCGTGGCAGGCCAGGCTGCACGTTCTGTCCTGTAGGGGACAAGTGTTGTCTAGTTTTAACCCTTACAGTTAGACAGCCAAGAAATCTCTCTCACTCATGGCAGGGCATTGTCACTCTCTCTCTCCCTTGAAATAAGAAATAAGGTATGCCAAATAGCAGTTACTCTTCCTAGCAACTGGGTATGATTTTGGAAACAGATGTTACCTTGAACCTGAAACATTTGACAGTTTCACCTGAAACATTTGACCATTTCGAAAATCATAATTATTGTGTTGCTTGAGTAACTGCTATTTGATGTTTTCTTCTTCATTACTGACTGTGAAAATAAAATTAAATAGATCTAAAAAAGTTTATCTTGGCTTCAACCACTTATCTAGAAATGTGCTATCAAGCCATGCTGTAGGCTCTGCTCTGTAAGAGGACAGGTGTTGTACAGTTTAGAAAAAGGGGTTGTAAGGGTTGATGCCAGTTCAGCACCAAGGAAAGGGGAGCCTGAGTTTATGCTGAACGGAAACTGTGTAGAGATAGTTGGTACTGCCTTCAAATACTCAGCAAGAGGTGTGCTAACAGTTCCTTAAACCTATGAAGAGACAGACTTAAAGACCTTTTTAAAAGTTTACCTGTAGCACCAGGTACCCCTCCTCCAGCAGAGGATGTCCCCTCCACATCTCCTTGGTGCTCGCAGGAAAGGCTAAGACATCGGCACACAGCGGGTCCAGGTAAAACGTCTTCCCCTCCAGTCTGTCCAGGTGTCGCACCTGTTCGTAGTCCTGCTCTCTCAGGTAACTGATCACACTTCTTACACTGTAGGGGGAGAGGACAGGTGAGATAGTCTTCTCCTCTCACCTGTTCTCAGGTAACTGATCACACTTCTTACACTGTAGGGGGAGAGGACAGGTGAGATAGTCTTCTCCTCTCACCTGTTCTCAGGTAACTGATCACACTTCTTACTCTGTAGGGAAAGGACAGGTGAGACAGGTGAGACAGGTGAGATAGTCTGTCCAGGTGTCTCACCTGTTCGTAGTCCTGCTCTCTCAGGTAACTGATCACACATCTTACACCGTAGGGAGAGGACAGGTGAGACAGGTGAGATAGTCTGTCCAGGTGTCTCACCTGTTCGTAGTCCTGCTCTCTCAGGTAACTGATCACACATCTTACACCGTAGGGAGAGGACAGGTGAGATAGTCTTCTCCTCTCACCTGTTCTCAGGTAACTGATCACACATCTTACACTGTAGGGAGAGGACAGGTGAGACAGGTGAGATAGTCTGTCCAGGTGTCTCACCTGTTCGTAGTCCTGCTCTCTCAGGTAACTGATCACACTTCTTACACTGTAGGGGGAGAGGACAGGTGAGACAGGTGAGATAGGTGAGATAGTCTGTCCAGGTGTCTCACCTGTTCATAGTCCTGCTCTCTCAGGTAACTGATCACACATCTTACACTGTAGGGAAAGGACAGGTGAGACAGGTGAGATAGTCTGTCCAGGTGTCTCACCTGTTCGTAGTCCTGCTGTCTCAGGTAACTGATAACACATCTTACACTGTAGGGGGAGAGGACAGGTGATACAGGTGAGATAGTCTTCTCCTCTCACCTGTTCTCAGGTAACTGATCACACTTCTTACACTGTAGGGGGAGAGGACAGGTGAGACAGGTGAGATAGGTGAGATAGTCTGTCCAGGTGTCTCACCTGTTCATAGTCCTGCTCTCTCAGGTAACTGATCACACTTTTCATCTTTTTTTCACAATCAAAAAACTTTTCTCGGATAATCAGGTCCAGGTTAAGGTCTGGACCTGATGCTCTGGATCTGAACCGGACCTGTACCTTAATTTTCTGTACTAGTACCCCCCCCCCCCCATAGTTGTAGATGATACTTCTCACCTCTGTTTGAGGATGTTGACCCAGACATAGATGGGCATGGTGGAGCTGCACTTGTCCTTCTCTCTCACCTTCTCTGGCAACAGCACCTCCAGGGACAGGGCCTGGTGTTTGATCCTGGGGACAGAGAATACAGATCTTCAACACACTAAATAGTACACTCAGTACCAGGGACAGGGCCTGGTGTTTGATCCTGGGGACAGAGAAAAGAGAAAACACGGATCTATCACACACTACACAGTACACTCAGTACCAGGGACAGGGCCTGTGTTTGATCCTGGGGACAGAGAATACAGATCTTCAACACACTAAATAGTACACTCAGTACCAGGGACAGGGCCTGGTGTTTGATCCTGGGGACAGAGAATACAGATCTTCAACACACTAAATAGTACACTCAGTACCAGGGACAGGGCCGGTGTTTGATCCTGGGGACAGGGAACAGAGAAAACACTGATCTGACAATCTACAACTTACTACAACACAGTGCTAACCACATATATTTCTATAGTACCAGAAGCAGTGCCTGGTATTTGATGCTGGGAATGGGGAACATCTGGGTGTTGAAAATGGAAGCTCATGGTGTTCAGAAGGTTCATCTGTGCTTGAAAATGTACTTTACAGTAACAATGTGCTTTTGAGGTCCGTGCCAACTTTCATGTCGCATAACATCAGAACGGCTTATGCTAGAGCCACGAAATTTTGTAAGTTTTCCTAAAATATTCTTGGCAACAATTTCACGAAGTTTTAGAATTTTTTCCATTTTTCAAGTTGCCATGGCAACCATTTGTTTACAGGCATGTTTGACAAAAGTCACTAATTTCAGTTCATCAGAGCTTGCTAAATTGGTCGTACCTGTTTCGTGCCAGCGCCCCGTTGAGCTTGGTTTTGGCCTTCATGAGCGTGTCCTGCACCTCTGTGACGATGGGGATGACGGCCGTGTTGGGGACGGGCGGGGGCAGCCGGAAGTTTCTGTTCATCAGGTCACACAGGATCACTGTCACCAGGCTCTGGTCTTCATCGGACTGGGGAACAACAAAACAGTAACATCAGATCACACAGGATCACATCAGATCACACAGGATCACTGTCACCAGGCTCTGGTCTTCATCGGACTGGGGAACAACAACACAGAAACATCAGATCACACAGGATCACATCAGATCACACAGGATCACATCAGATCACACAGGATCACATCAGATCACACAGGATCACATCAGATCACACAGGATCACATCAGATCACACAGGATCACACAGGATCACATCAGATCACACAGGATCACACAGGATCACATCAGATCACACAGGATCACTGTCACAAGGCCCTGGTATTCATCAGACTGCAGTTACAACAACACAGAAGCTCTTATAGGTCTGAACACAAGGCTCTGATTTTCTCCAGACTGTGAAGTCCAAGAAGCAAAAACAGAAAGTTAGGTCATCGATTGGGTCTTTGAAACAACTTCCCAAGGCTTCTTACCCCTGTAAGATGCAACATGATAAGAAACTTTCATCATCAAAAGGTAAACTTTAACTGGTTTAATCTGTGTAACAAGTCTCCTTCTGCATACTATTCACTGACAAAATTATAAAATCAGGACCTTCCCACCTTCTCCCCCTTTAACTGACTATTATAGACATAACATTTTGTGCCAAAAGACTTTCTCAGCAGTAACAAGGTTAACCAGGATGTCAGATTTCAGAGGACTGTAACCATGGTTACACAATCTTCCAGGGGGTACCAGCAGGTCATTGCCCCTTAAGAAGTGATGAATGTCTTCCTTAAATTCAAAATGTTCCTCCTGACATTTAAACACAAGTGAACCTTTTACCACAAAGGCGTGGGGACATGTATCATGTATTATGGGGCAGGAGTCTGATACTGTAAATGCATTTAAGTTTGCAGGGATTTAATTTCGAGGTAGCGCGAAAAGGGACTTTTCGCGGTGGTTTTACGTTTGCGGTAGCACCATGCATTGTAGTGTCTTATTGCCATGGAGAAATGTTCGCGGTGGTTTTAAATTCGCGGTGAAGTAGCCACCGCGAAAACCGAGAACATTCAACCACCACGAAAGTTTCTGCATTTACAGTATGTCAGCCCGCTTGACTCACAATGCGGTGTGACCAGAAGGACAGTTTTATGGGCTGGACTTGATGAAGAATAATTGCTGTAAGGCTGGGACAAACAATTCCTTGGTTCTGGGCTTCATACTATTAGATCATCTTTTGTTCAGAACATCACATAGCATTTTATGCCATTTTTTCTCATAATATGCAATGTAGCTCTCAAATTTCATCTGCTTAGTCTTAATGTAATGTAGTTGTGCTGGCTAATTCCTCTGACTCTATTTCCAATTGTTGATCTTCTTCCAATCCACAAGAATTTCATCCATCAAAGAACCGACAAATTTCCCTGCTTTGGCCTTATGAGTATCGTACATTGTATATAATACTGTAGTTGTTAGACCCTGTGAGAAGAATCCAATCACTATTATATTTCCAGCTTTCCAGTCTGGGTGAGCCGATCCCAGTTTAATGCAGCAGGCTGCCAGGCAACAGAGCTGTACATGGCATAGTTACCCCCCTGCACGGTGTGTGGGGCATTTACATGTGTACCCCCCTTGCACGGTGTGTGGGGCATTTACTG